>NW_027186296.1:34089958-34161267 GCF_028583685.1 Petaurus breviceps papuanus | reverse complement strand
CACTGGCTTTGAAAACCCAGATGTTGGTGCTTCCCTCTCTGGTAACTAACTAGGTATGGATGTAATGGTCAAACAGCTGGAAGCCCTGTGTGCTGAATTGTGTAACTTTCTGTTGTAACTTCTGTTTGTATTCTCTGAAGTTCAGGGTGCTGACCTTTTTCCCCTTACCTAGGTAAATGATATATGTTTGATTAAAGCAAGATTGTTAACCCATTTTGAGTTGCTTTCCTTTAGAAAAGCAGATCTAGGAACCTGTGCTAGCAGCCATCCTGGGTATGCTAGGGTACTTGTTGCTACAGTTCCACAGTGGTTATAGAGATCAACCTGGAGTGAGGAAAACCTGTGTTTGAATCTGCCCTCAGACACCCTTAGTATGACCAGACACCTGTATGACCCTGGGCAAGTCACTTAACCTCTGTTTGCCTCAGTTTCCTCAACTGTAAAATGGGGGAGAATAATAGTCCCTACCTCCCAGGGTTGTTGTGAGGATAAAGTAATATTTTGTAAAATTCTCAGCATGGTGCCTGCCACATGGTAGCTGCTTGTTTCCTTCCTTCCTAATTTGCTGGCTGTATGCATTGCCTTCTATTCAAGAGGGGCTAATGATGGCGTCAGCATAAAAAGCTGGAGCCCTATTGTAGCAGGGCTCCACCTGTTCCTTTACCTGCCTCTTCAGCTCATTTGTGCCATTTTCCCTGCTGTGCTAACACAAAGATGAATACAAGCCAGTGTACAGCCAAGTGCCAAAATGATTATAATCAATAGCCCTGTGAATGTTATAGAAAGGGTTCAGACAAAGGAAAAGATCAATGTGACCTAAAATAGTTGGAGACAGCTTCATGGAAGAAGCCGTACTTGAGCAGAGTCCTGAAGCAGGGTTTGGATGAGTAGAGAGGAGAGGGTATGGTACCCAATGGGAACAAAGGCGCAGAGGCAGAGATGAGCCTGCCCAAGGCACAGGGAGGATATAGGCCTGAATATAATGGAATGGTTGTTTGGTGAGCTGTGGGAGAGGCCTTCTACCTTTCAAAACAAAATCAATATTGTTATTTTTTTGTTTTTACATCACATTCATCAGAAATCACACCCTTGATTAGGGGTTCTTAACTTGGAGTCTGTGAATATAGGTTTTGTTTTTTTTTTTAAGATTTTGATAACTATATTTCAATATAATTAGTTTCCTTTATAATCTTATTTATCTTATCTGATGCAATTAAAAAGTTATTCTGAGAAGGGATCCACAGGCTCCAACAGACTACCTTAGCAGTCCAGGACACAGAAAAGGGTAAGAACTCTTGCTGGCATATGGGGACTTTTCTCCAGGGGCCCCTGCTCTCCTGATTGATGATTAACTCTCCCAGAACACTATTTCAGAAAAGTTCCAGCCATGCTCTACTTCATTTCTTCCTCTCCAGCTGCCTCCTCCTTAGTCTTTTCAGAACCCTTGGGTTCTTGAACCCTGAACCATAGTCAATCAACTTGGTCTTTGTTCCTGGATGGGTTGTGTTAAGCTACTCCCTCAAAGCTCCACATTCATCATCCCTTTAACTTTCTGGATCCAAGTGTCCTTCCCTGTCCACCATTGGCATGTTGTTTCTCTGTCCTTAGAATATAAGCTCTTTGAGGACAGGAACTGTCTCTGTCTTTTTTTTTGTTTTGGGGTTTTTTTTGTATTTTTATCCTTCATGCTTAGCATAGAGCTTGGCATGTGATAGTACTGTTAAAATGCTTTTTCATTTATTGGCCTACATTTCCCAACTTTTCTTCCCTTGCAGCTACCCAGAGGTAGCTGGGTAGCACACCAGATGATAGAGGGGCTAGTCCTGGAGAAAAAAAAAAAACAAAAACCAGAGTTCAAATCCTGCCTCAGATACTTAATAATTGTGTGACCCTAGGCAAGTCATTTAATTTCTGTATGCCTTAATCTCCTCAACTATAAAATAAAACTATTAATAGTACCTCATTCGCAGGGTTGTTGTAAGGATCAAACAAGATAATATTTATAAAGTGCTTAGCACATAGTAAGAGCTTAATAAATACTTCCTTTCTATTTGCCTTGAGATCTATCCCTAATGACAAAGAACAGCAAAGAAAGAGGGGGAAAGCAGTTCCTAAGCAACACATTCTGTCTGTGTGCATTCTGTTCCACACCCAGAATCCTCTTCCTCTTCAAACAAGGGAGGGAAGGGGCATTCTCATACCTCTTCAAGAGGGCAAGCTTCCTCTTTCTTCCTAGACTCTCCTCATTCAGCTGGCTTCCTCTGCAGGGAGAAAATGACACTGATCTTTTGATCATTGATCTTTGTTTCTTGGGGCAGCCAGGTGGAGCAGTGGATGGTGTGCTGACCCTGGAGCCAGGAAGACTCCTCTTTCTGAGTTCAAATATGGTCTCAGATACTTCCTAACTGTGTGATCCTGGGCAAGTCACTTCACCCCATTTGCCTCAGTTTCCTCATCTGTTAAATGAGCTGGGGAAGGAAATGGCAAACCACTCCAGGATCTTTGCCAAGAAAACCCCAAATGGGGTCATGAAGAGTTGGACACGACTGAAAAAAACAAAAGAAATAATTTGCCAAACCCTTTTTTTAGAGGCTCAAGAAGAAGGGCAAAAGAGACCCCACCCCCAACCTCTGTCTTAATCACTTCTCCTCCCTTACAAGGAGTACAGGTTGGAGGTTGTATACATACATACACACTTTAAAGGGTGCAAAGGGCTTTACATGTGTCATCTCTTCTGGAAAAGTGCACTCCCAAGAGACAAGGCACAGGGTGGGAGGGGCCTTGCAAGAGGTGAGGTGATTTCTGTTTCCAGCTCCTAGGGATCCTTCCCCAGGCCCTCTCCCTTTCCTTCTCGTCATTGGATGGGGCTTGTCTGACCCCAGCTGTTGGCAGCTGAGATTCTTATTTCTCTCCATGGGTCCTGGCTCTAGAAGAAGAGAGCCCAGATTCTCTCAGCCCCTACACACATTGCCTGCCAACCATAGAACTCTATAAATTGCTTTGTGTGCCACGTATGTGTGTATGTGTGTGTGTGTATATGTGTGTGTGTGTATACTTCTTTTTTTTTTTAAGCATTACTGAGTGATTGATTGGGCCCCCGCACAGGCTTGGTTCTGGAGTGCTGCTTTGAATAATAACTGTGAAAATTGCTCTCTTTTTTCCTTGTTCCTCTTTCTCAATTTCAGATTCATTTGAGTCTTTAGGCAGCCACCAACATCATTCTAACCCCTGAGTACCCTGTCAGGAGTGGGAGGCCCGAAGTCTGAGGGTGGGGGCTGTGCTCTTTCTTCTTTGGTTATAGGCAGCAAGCTGTTGGATTCTTCCCATCCCCACTGTCTTCAGGGATAAGAAATGATCCTCAGAGAGGATAGGCAGCTAGGTGACTGCCCATAGTGCAGAGCAGCATTCTGCTTGGAGTCAGGAAGACCTGAATTCTAATCCCGTCTCACATGCTTGCTAGTTGCCTTGCCCTGGGCTAGTCCCTTAAGCTTTCTGAACCTCAGTTTCCCCCTGTAAAATGGGGATCATAACAGCACCTGCCTCCCAGGATTGATGTGAAGATCAAATAAGACAATATATATGAAACACTTTGTAGACTCTGAACCAATATATAAATGTCACTTATTATGAGAAAGGGCCAAGAACTAATCTTTTTCCCATACAAAGAAAACTGAATCCTGGGTACTGAATGACAACATTTTGGCACTCCTAGAAACTACAGAACATTAAAATAATAAATATGTGAATGGGGAACATTTTCTTTATTTCTGCACTGACAAGGCCCTCTAATCAATCAATGCCTTTCAAATAATACCTACATTTTTAATCCTCACAAAGGGATAGAATCCAGTACAACCATTAGACCTAAAGACTAGTTCTAGGGGGTCCCTCAGGAGCTCACCCCAAGCCCAGACCCTTTGAACTGTAGGAATCAAGATCACAGCATTCTGTTATTTTTAAATATAATTTTTATTTTGTTAAATATTTCCCAATTACAAGTTTAAAAAAATTTTTTAACATTCATTTTATAAAATTTTGAGTTCAAAATTTTTTTCTCTCTCCCTGAGAAGAAAAGCAATTTAATAGCAGTAGTACATGGGAAGTTGTGCAAAACATATTTCCATATTAACCATGTTGCAAAAGAAAACACAAAGACACACAAAAAAATAAAGTTAAAAAACATGCTTCAGGGGCGGCTAGGTGGCTCAAATAGAACACTGGCCTAGGAGTCAGGAGGACCTGAGTTCAAATACAGCCTCAGACATTTAACACAAAAACTAGCCATGCGACCTTGGGCAAGTCACTTAACTCCAATTGCCCTCCCAAAAGCAAATATATATATGCATTAATTTGCACTCAGAGTTCATCAGTTCTCTGGGTAGCATTTTTCATAGTGGGTCCTTTGGGATTGTCTTGGATCATTGTCTTGATCAGAATAGCTAAGTCTTTCACAGTTGCTCTTTCTTACAATATTGCCTTTGCTGTGTACAATGTTCTGGTTCTGCTAACTTCACTTTGCCTGAGCTCCCAGCAGTCTCCTCAGGTTTTACTGAAATCATTCTGCTTATCATTTCTTATAGCATAATATTGAACCAGTACTAGGAACTTGCATTCCTAGTACAGTTCCCACCTGGTCATAGTGTATGATTTTTGTCATATGTAATCTCCTTGCTAGTATTTTATTTAAATATTTTGCATCAATATAAATTACAAAAATTGGTCTATGATTTTATTTCTCTATTTTTGTTCTGTCCTCTTTAGGTATCAAAATCATATTTGTGCCATAAAAAGAATTTGGTGGGATTCTCTCTTTACCTATTTTTTTTTTCAAACAGGTTATGTTGTATTGGAATTACCTGTTCCTTAAATGTTTGGTAAAATTCACTTACAAATCCCTCTGGTCCTGGGGATATTTTTTTCTTAGAGAGCTCATTCATGACTTATTCAATTTCTTTTTCTACAACAGGGTATTCTATTTCCTCTTCTGTTAATCTGGACAGTTCATATTTTTGTAAATATTCATCCATTTAACTTAGGTTTTCAGTTTTACTGGCATATATTTGGGCAAAATAACTCCTAATAAGTGCTCTAATTTCATCTTCATTGGTGGTACATTCACCTTTTTCATTTTTAATACTAGTAATTTGGTTTTCTTTTCTTTTTGTAAAATTAAATAATGGTTTGTCCATTTCACTTTTTTCCAGTAAAAACAACTTTTTTATTTATTAGTTTAATTTTTTTTTACCTTTCAATTTTCTTAATCTCTCCTTCGATTTTCAGGATTTCCATGTTGGTATTTGAGGATTTCTAATTAGTTCTTTTTCTAGTTTTTTTAATTGCATGCCATTGATGGCATGATTGCAAAGCACATCAATGTGCTTTTTCTCTCTCTTACTGATGTATGCATTTAGAGATATAAAATGTCTCCCAAGCATGCTTTCAATACATCTTGCAAATTTTGGAATGTTGTCTCATTGTCATTCTCTTGATTCAAATTATTGTTTCTATGATTTGTCCTTTGACATACTCATTCTTTAGTATTAGATAATTTAGTTTACAATTAATTTTTAATCTATCTTTCTACTGCCCTTTACTGAATTTAATTTTTATTCCATTATTGTCTGAATAGTGTGCATTTAATATTTCTGCTCTTCTGTATTTGGTTGGGAATTTTTTATGCCCTAAAATATAGTCAGTTTCTGTGAAGGGGTCACATACAGGTGAGAAAAATGTATATTTCTTTCTATATCTTAGAACAATGCACTCCAATTCAATACCATGCCTGCTCTGTGATCTCATCCTGGAACCGTTCATCATATACCGAAGATTTCTCATCCTAAAACCTCCCTGTGTTATGTGCAATCTCTCCCTTTTCCTATTGGTTCCTCCCACCATCTTCATTTTTAGAAGGTACCCAGGCCAACCAACTTTCATTCCCCCCTGGTTGCTTCAACATCATCCTGCTGAATACCTTCACTAACCTCTAGCTCCTCTCCACGCCTTCTTTTCAGCTCCCTCTTACATGGTACTTTTTATTCATTGGAGGCAAGAACTGTCTTTTTGCCTGTATTTGTATCTTTTTGTTTTGTTTTGTTTGCTTTTTGGAGGGAGGAAGGTAGGACAGTTGGGGTTAAGTGACTTGCCCAAGGTCACACGGCTATTTTTTTGTGTTAAGTATCTAAGGCCAACTTTGAACTCAGGTCTTCCTGACTCCAGGGCCAGTGTTCTATTCACTGTGGCACCTAGTCTACACAGCCCCACCCTCCCCCCATTTGTATCTTAAGTGCTTAGCACAGTGCCTGATACATAGCAAGCACTTAATCTTGTCACACCACCAACTATACTGTAATTTGGTTGCTTGGTCCCTAGGATGTCCTCAGTGGACACAAATTCCTGGATGTTACTAGGTGGGAATATTCCTTTTCCATGACTGATTCTCTGCCCAGTGAGGCATTCATTAAGTGCCAAGGGGATACAATCAGAATCTGATGCAATCAGAAACAGTCCCAGAAGGGAGGTCAACATTCATCTCTGAAAAGGCTCCTTGCTGTACTGTAATTGCCAAGGAAAGGCAACTTCCCAAGGTTCAAAATACCAGCATAGGTGCTCTCCATTTTATTCAGTGACCAACCAAGAACAGAGAAGATCAAAACATGACATCATTCCAAAACACAACATTTACTAAGTGTGATTAAATAATCTCCAAGGACTACCCCACCCCAGGACCTCCCAACCATTCAATCAATTACAAAGTCCCTGGTCTAAATACTTCTCCACCCCTAGGCTATACCTTTATTTGTCAATCACAGAGCACAAAAAGGTCAAAAGTTCCCCACCCCTGGATCACAATTGAATCTACCCCAGAGTTACATCAAGTTTAAACACAGCACTTAATACCCAAATGGAGGTCTTTTCTTCATCTTGACAGGAGGCAAGTTCTCAGCAATCTTAGTTCCTGGGGAGACAAGGCTTAGCAAGGCCACAAGATACATTGCCAGTCTCTTCACTAATTCATCCTCTGTCTGTAGAACAGTCCTAGAACCCCTGAAAACATTAGCAAAACCCTCTCCCAGGATTTCTGTAAACATACAAGAAAATCCTTCTTCAGGGCTTCTGAACCAACAAAAAGGTTCCCAGACCCCTGCAACAACAGCACTGTCCTTCACCAGTGGACAGTATTCACTCTGTCTGCAGGACAGTCTCCAGACCCCTGCAACAACAGCACTGTCCTTCACCAGTAGACAGTATTCACTCTCTGTCTGCAGGACAGTCTCAGGGCTTCTTAACCAAAAGCCAGGTTCCAGGACTTCTTCAACAGGACAGTCTTTCACCAGTGGACAAATCTGGCAAAACAACATCAAAACAGACAGACAAAGTACCAGCAAAACAGCCATGTCTCCTCAGTCCTTGGCAGCTCAGGGGGCAGGTCTCAAAAGTCCAGGGCAATTCAAAGAGGCCACCAGCAATTCTCTTAGTCTCTCTCTCTGCCACCACGTGGGTGCTGCTTCCAAAAAAGGTCTTCTGCCTCTCTCTTGTCTCTCCAAATCTACGTCACCAGCTCCTCCCAGTTCAGGACTTTCTTTTCACATCAACAAGTCCATCCCACAGGTGGGATTAACAAGCTCTGGGTTTTAACACAATCAATTTGAAAACCAAGCCAATACAGGGGGAATCTTTAAATGCCATTACTATCACACTTGCCCACTTTTTTTTTCTCCTTCTATGAAAATGAAAGGCTGAAATGGAGTCAGGGTGAGACAGTGTGCAGAATGTGGAGGACAGAACCCCATTTCTTCACTTCATCCTATTGGGGTAGGGTAAAGAAGCTGGGACCTTTTGCACCGATCATCTGGGAATCAGAAAATCTGATATTTTAAGAGTCTCCCTCTCAGTCAGTACTTAGGATCCAAAAGAAATGATCCAAATGGATCCAAAAAATGAACCTAAAAGAAATCAGACCCAGAGCTCCAAGAGGATGAAGAGTAATAACAGCTAACATTTATTCAGAGCTTATGTGCCAGGTATGAGCTAAGTGCCTTACGATTATTATTTCATGTGATCCTCACAACAACCCAGGAGACAGGTGCTATCATTACTCCTAATTTACAGAAGAGGATCACATAGCTAGGAAGTGTCTGAGATTGGATTTGAACTCAGGTCTTCCTGATTCCAAGCCCAACAGCTTATCTACCTTTCCATCTAGCTGTCCCCATGATATGTCTAAAACATCTAATCTCTCCTTCTGAATTTCTGTTGGCAAGTTTCTACGGAACTTCATCTCATCTCATCCTGGACCCTCCATCCACCTTCCCCACCCTCTACCACTGCTAAAACACACACTAATGGTTGCCTCGGTTGTCTGCTATATATAAAGCCAACTTTACCAAGTTTGCCAAAACTCTACCGTTCTTTACTTCACTCTCTGGCCTTTCCAAAAACCAAGCCTCAGAGGATTTTACCCCCTGAACCCAGCCCTGAAGACCCAATATACCAACCTCCCTACTCTCCCGCCCCACCTCCACCTCCCACTATTTCCAGGTCTGGAAGCCTAATCAACTGTGTCATTGCCCTGGAAAGGGTGTGTCAATCGACTGCCCTGGGGTTCTACTCTCTATCCTTGTAACTCTCCAGAACAAAATATCCCTTCCTGACCACCTCTCCCCTTTATGTATGGTCTTACATGTTCAATTGTATGATCCTTGAGAGCAGAAACTCTTCATTTTTTAATTTGTATCCTCAGCACTTAACACAGTGCTTGGCAATGGCAGATGCTTTATAAATGTTTTTTCATTTATTCATTTCTGAGGCAATTGGTTGCAGACAACTCTGAATGGGTTGGTCTGTCTTTGAAAAATTACAAAGGAATTTGGATTCAGAAAGGCCAGACTCTCCTGTTTCAGGTGATTTCCCTCTTTTGGTCATAATCTCTCTGTTGTATCCCATTCTGTCTTCCCCTCCCCACCCTCCACATCATTTTATAAGATTTGAAGGTTAAATACTCTTTCATTTTTTGTCTTTGCATTACCATGTGTCTACCATGATGCCTTACATTTAATAGGTATTTAATAAATACTTATCCCTTACTGAATTTTAGGCACCCAGTGCTTTCCATTTGCAGTTTTCCCATACCCTACACTGTTCTCAGCAAAGACTTTATATTAGCCATTTACACTTGAGTATGAATGCAAAGCCATTATGCCTTCCTCTTCCTAAACCTGATCTTTCATTGCCTGAGGCTCCAATTGTAGGGTTCTTTCCACCTTGAAGCATTTAGGGGCTCCTCTCTAATGCCCAACTGGAAATCCTGCCTCTTATTCCCCAGCTACCAATAGACTAATAAAGACAAAACTGTTTTTATTCCCATTTCCCTCATGAACCATCAGTGGGTACTCTAAAGGGTCACTCTTCTCATTGCCTGAGGTTTTTTTCTTGTGTGAATTCATCAGTGGAGGAGGGCAAGGAGGTAAATCATGCTTCTTTATCTCCATCACTGGGTGACTGAGTTACCAATCAGCATCAGGACAGCTATAACAGCCAATCAAAACCAGTCAACTTTATATTGATTGACAGCTTAGTAGATGCTGGTGTCCCCTATAGCTACATATTTATTTTATGGAGTTCAATGAATATACAGTTCCAACATTCAATTGCAATTGAGTGCTCTGCTAAAGATTTCAGACATTAGCTGGAAGGTAGAGGAGGTCATTTTTGATGGAAGGCTCCTGAAATCCTACAAAGTAGGCAGCTGCCTGCTCTGCCTATGGTGAGGCATGAATTATTTTCAAGCAATTGACAGAATGAATTCTAGGTGGGGCTCAGTAGACAGTGGGAATGATTAGGAGGAGAGGAAAGAAGTAAGTGGCAAAGAGGATTAAATGACTAGGATCAGAAATGTCTCTACAGCTGGAGATTGGGAACCTATTCTCTGAGATTGTCTAAAGACATTTTAATGCATATACTTACATGCGCATATACACACACAGTGGATTGTTCTAAGATCTGAGATCTGCTAGGTGGCACAGAGGATAGAGTGCTGGACCTGGAGTCAGGAAGACTCATCTTTGTGAGTTCAAATCTGGCCTCAGACACTTAATAACTGTGAGACCCTGGGCAAGTCACTTAACCCTGTTTGCCTCAGTTTCCTCATTTGTAAAATGATCTGAAGAAAGAAATAGCAAACCACCCTAGTATCTGCCAAGAAAACTGAAAATGGGAGAGTTGGACATGACTAAAAACAAATGAACAACAACACACAAAATGTAAAGTTCTTGTTTAATGGTTGAGGATAGAGTTGTTCTAATTAAGAAAATATTCTGGTTAATAGAGAGCTACCACCAATACATACATGAATGAATGAAAGAAAAACATATGTTAAGTACTTACTATGTGCAAAGCATTATTGAAAGCACTGGATGCAAATACAAAAGTAGGACAGTCTTTGCTCAAAAAAAGCTCACGTTCTAGTAGAGGAAGATAATGCATATAGAGGTTCCAGCTGCAAGTCATATGAAAAGTCCCAGTGGTCCTTCGGGTATGGTGTCCAAGCTCATGACCATACATCAAGTTTAGTTTCATTTACATTAATAAAATCATAACCATTTCCCATGTTGGATCCATTTGCTGGTGCCAAAGACTTTGCTATCAAGAGAACTTTCTTTTTGATACTTCATTAGCTGTGGCTGCTGAGAAGTCAAGGGTTGGATCACCTAGAAAGGCAGTTGTCCAGTTACATTCCACCAATGTGGCTTCCCTGGGGCTGCAAGCTGGACAGAAGTAGGGCACATCTTTAGAATCAAGAATGCATTTAATCCTAAAACTAAACCAAGTGTAAATGAATCTTGCTTTAATGATTCAAAGGATCCAGAGGGTCTTGGAGTCTGAGTATTGGCCAAGAATCTTCTATATCTGATAATGTGGATGAAGATGAGAAAGGTGCAACTGTTTGGGATGAATATGCCCAGGGTAGACCATACAAGGGGAGCTTTTTTCTGATACAATCCCTGATTTCCACTTGGTTTCTTATCACTAAACTTTTTCTCAAGAAAATAGGGTTTCTGTACCTTGAGAGATTTCTGAATTTGTAGAATTCCAGATACTAGGAGTTTGCTATGTAAACACATGCACACACCCTCAGTAGCCCAGAGGGCCTATTTTTTTTTTAATTTATACTGGAAAACATACATTTGGTTTTTTTTTTCCAGGCTAGTAATTTATTCTCCTCTGTTTTCATTTCTGCAAGCCTTATTCCCACTCCTACTCCACTAGAGGTGCAAGATATGACCCAGTTTGTCCTTGGATGGGAATCAGCACAGTTCATTCATTGTTGGTGAATGTATGCATGAAGAAAGAAAGTGAAGTTTTCCAGTCTGATTCTGACCAAGTCCCCAACAACCCTATTGCAAGCGGTTTGTGTGAATTTTTTTTTTACCCCCTGGGACAGATTTCACCATAAAACAAATGTCTTGTCTGAATTAATCTTATTTTTAAAAGGATAGAGTCATCATATTGTAAAGGCAGGTCATAAAAAGACACATCAATCTGTCAGGAATGGCTGTTTAATATGAGTATTTGTTTGGCATAGTCAATGCTCCCCTGAGGACCAGAGACAGCCTAGTGCCTGAATATGCCTCAGACTTCTCACTCTTCTAAGTATTCCAACCAGCTGAATATGATGGCTTCTAGAGAGTGGCTTGTCCACTCCAGGGTTCATGTCATTTTGACCATGAGACTGGTTGGTAGAAACTGGCAGCTTTAGGAACTGGCCTTCAATTCCCTGAGATTATTGAGTTTAGCAAAGGAACCCTGGGCTAGACGAATGGGGGAGACCGAGCTGGGTTCTAGTACCAGTGTAAACATGGAAGATCAACACACCTTGACATCTGCCTCTGAAAGGTGGTCATATGACAACAGGCACTTAAGGATTACAGGAACAGAGACTGAGGCAGGAAAGGGTCCTCAAAGGTCATCTAGTTGGATCTCCCCCTTATTTTATAAGTAATACTCAGGACTTATTACTTGAGAATCCTAGAAAGTCATCATTCCCCTTTTGATGATTTGTAACCCTGAGACTTTGGGAACTCTGGAAGTTCGCTGAGCTGCTGTTTTTCATTTGTAAAATCAGGACAATAATACCTGTAGCACCTACCTGCCAAGCTTATCCTGAAGCCCTAGTAAGATACTTCATCTAACGTACTTTTCAAAGGTTAAAGCCCTGTGCAAATATCTCTTCCTCTTTCTCCTCCTCCTCTTCCTCCTCCTCCTCCTCTTCTTCTTCTTCTCTTCCTCCTCCTCCTTTTCTTCCTCTTCCTCCTCCTCATTATTATACTGTCACTGCTATTATTATTATTATGCAGTTCAGCCCAATTCTTCACAAAGAAGAAAACAAAGACCCAAGGAAAGAAGCAGATAAGCTCCAGGTCGCACAACCATTTAATAGCAAAGCTGGAACTAGAACCTAGGTCTCCAAAGTCCAAGTTCAAGGATCTTTCTATTCTGTTATTTTCTCAGAATCCCTCCCCTCAAACAAGAATCTTTTGTGTTGTTATATCTAAGCAAAGGAGAGGGAATGTATTCTCCAACCTCAAGCTGTCTTCCTGTGGATCCATGACACTCTCCATCATTCATTCTTTTAATATGGGATTTATCAATTACATATAAATTTGCTGAGCTACTTATGTCTTTCAAGAATCAGTAAATGAGGGGTGGCTAGGTGGCACAGTGAATAGAGCACTGGCCTTGGAGTCAGGAGGACCTGAGTTCAAATCTGGTTTCAGACAGTTAACACTTACTAACCATGTGACCTTGGGCAAGTCACTTAACCCCAATTGTCCTGCCTTCCCCCCTCTAAAAAGCAGGAAAAAAAAAGAATCAGCAAATGAGAGGCTATCTTCACCTTATGTTGCATGCACTATTACTACCTTAAAGCCACTACCATCAGGGTTCCATTACTGAAGCACCCTTCCCCTTCTGCCCCCTCCCCTTCCACCATTCTAACAAGGTATGAATTCTCTGGGAGACAGGACAACATAGTCTTATCCAGTACAACTGGACCAGTGGGCAGACTTTCTTCTCTGTCACTGCCACATCTTTCCACACAAATTTAATTTTTCCTGGGTACAATAATTCCTAATTATGGCTCTGTCCCAGCCCTCAGAACAATGTATGGTACATAGTAGGCAGTTAATAAATACTTACTGATTTGATCTGTGTATGTGCTTCTGAGTTCTGCCAGGATGCCTCCCCTCTCTGAAAAGGGTAGCTAGCAGGATGTGTACCATCTGTGTCTCCTTGGTAAGTTATACACATCTGTTGTTGCATTTGTTCAATTGTCTGGAGGTCCCTGTACAGCCAGCAGCCTGGGGAGTGGTCTGTGATGAGTTATGCATTCAGGCTCAGCACAAGCAATGTACCTGCTCGATGCCTTCTGAGATCCCTCCTGTTCAGTAGAGGCTGGTACATGATACTCTTAATTGTTAGATGAGTTTGCCTTTTCTCCTTAACTAAGCTCCTTCAACTCAATGCCTAGGCTTCAATTTCCCCCTCTGACTAAACCTTTATTTTGAACTCACCATTATCTCCAGTCCCTATGACCTTCCCTGTTCTCCTACCCAGATCAACACTTCTGCTCTGTTTTCATTCATTGCCTTCACAGTCTTGACCTTGTGCTTCATCAATTCTTCTTTAGCTTTAGATAGCATATGTAGATGATGGAGGCTTTTATCCCAATTCCTATATGCACTAAGGGTTGGGTCTCCAGAATGAGGCAGGGAGTAGCCTTGAGACAGGAGGTTATCTGATACCGTGGTTCATAAACCTCCACTGATATGCATCCCACCACGCTGATCAGTTGATATCAGTTATGAATGCACAACTCAGATGAAAAAGAAAGCAATATTTACTAAGGTGGTGTAGTTGAGGTAGGTCACTATCCCCTTTTTTACAGTTGAGGAAACTGAACCAGAACTTAATTGACTTGTCCAGGGATACAGAACTAATAAGTAACTGAGGCCAGATTTGAATTCAGGTCTTCCTGAGTTCTAGGTCCAGTACTGACTCTAGGCTCAGTGCTCTACCCACTGCACTAACTGGCTTATGGGCTCTTGTCATTGTTCAGTCATTTTCATCATGTCCTACTCTGTGACCCCATTTGGGGTTTTCTTGGCAAAGATACTCAAGTGGTTTGCCATTTCCTTGTCCTTATGGACTGTCAGACTCTTTAAAGTACTATCCACGACTTAGACCAAAGAGGTGGCTGCCATTGTATGAGATAATAACCCACAGAAACCCTAGAATAGAAGGCTTCCCCACGATAACTCTGGGCTGCCAATTTCCCCCACTGCTGCCCCAGGTTTCAGAGTTTCTCTCACATAGATGGAAGCCTTAAAATCACACCTCACCAACACTCTCAGTCTCCTAGAGTGAGAGACTACTTTACAATGTCAGCAAACCTGAGGATATGAACTGCAGTCTGGAGGGCAAATTACAGGGATATCATTTCATTACTCAATTCCACATGATTTAAGCTAACACTATGGGCTTTTTTAGTCAGCTCTGGTTTTAGGAGGAAGGGCAGAGTTTACTATTGTTACTGTTCCTCCAATATAACTTACACATCTCTTCTTGTCCTGTAGCATGACTTATCATCCTCTGCCCTGTCAAATCATTATGATGCTAACATTTATTCATTCATTTGGGGTTTTTTTTAAGCCCATTTGTGTGCATAAATTCTATCACACAAACACCAGGTGGCACTGATGAGCAAAGTAAGGAGCTATCAATCATTCAGTGAGCTAGGGGACCTACTGAGCATGCTCACACAACTTTCTACCCCCCCCCCCCACCCCCCCTTTCTGGAGGGAGAGAGCTTTTCATTCACCTTCAAGCCCAGCATGGTTTTCAGGGCAAAGGGGGAAAATGGTTGTAACTTTACTGCCTACCCACCCCTGTGGCTAGGCTCAATGTGTTACGAGCATCTGGTCCCAAGGAGTGTTCTCTTTCTCCCTCAAATAAGCTATTAGTGTTTGGTTCCTTGAACCCCAGCCAGGAATCTTGCTCTGCCAATGCTAACATATTTTATAGAAATAAATCTCAGTACTCTGGATCTTCCTTCTGGGTTTTCTGTCTCCGTATCTAACCATGTGCACTCAGGCAAACACAACTGCCATGGACAAGATAGTTATCTTTTTAAAAGCATGATGGGCAGCAAGCATTCCTTACCAGGAATTTCCTATTCCAATTAAATCACAGGTGGAATTTTCTCTTTTGTAAATTGAGAGAGACAGACAGAGAGACAGAGGGAGAGAGACAGAGAACTTTCTTCCCAAAAACCCTGCCAAGATTATACCCATTTCACAGATGAGAAAACTGAAGTTTAAAGAGGCTGACTAGTTATAAAGCTAGTGTCTGAGGCTGAATTTGAAACTGTCGCCTGACTCTAGGTCAGTGGTTTCCAAAGTCAGGGCTGGGGAACTCAGGAATAGGGCCTGACTCCAAAGGATGGAATTAGCCAATCAAAGAATAAAAGGATGAGTCAACTCTCTCTTCTAGCAATAACCAGTCATGGAGCTTGACTCCAACACAAGCACACCTGCCTTTATGCCCCAATAACTTCTCCTCCAACACCATCTTCCGCTGTTAAGTCCTCAAACTGCTCCCTGAGTCTGGTGTTGGTCCCTCAGGGCAGTTATAATCAAACCTCTCCCTGAGTACTGCACAGGTGCACAGGTGCCATACACAACCCTGGCCCCTTGATCAGTGGTTATGGCAGGCATCCTTCAGAAAGGGACCCTGCACCCCAGGAGAGTGACCATTGAGTAAAAGCCTTTTGATTTCCAGTGGAACAGAGTAAGACACGTAGGATGCGCATGCATGAATAATGCATGATAGTTTGAAGTGTTCAACATGTTATCTTTCCCCCTGAACTCTCCTCTTCCAGATTTCCCTATTATTATCAAGGGCACTGCTATCCTTCCAGCTGCACAGGTCACAGTTTTGGTGTTATCTTGGGATACCTTAACCCCCTTTACCCTCTACACCTAATGAACTGGCAAATCTTGTCATTTCTGCCTCCACATCTTTCACTTCTGTCCCTTCTCTCCACTTACACACAATCTGGAAGCCTCCTGATTGGTCTTCTACCTCTAGTTCTAGTGGTCTTCCGTGAATACACACACATACATACATACACACGTATGTATATGTGCATGTACATATATATCATATATACATTCTGATAATATATAGGGTGCCCCCAAAATCTTAGTACAATTTTAAGGTTTAGTTGTTTTTTTAAAACTTCACCAAGACTTTTGGGACACTATATTTATATATAATTGGTTTTGTTTTGAATCCTATGTGTTTTATTCTATGCATTTAACAATATCATTATGAGAAGGTTTCACCAGACTGCCAAAGGGGTTACAAGACACACAGCTTAAGAAGTTCTCATTTATTTTTCCACTCTCTAATCCATCCTCCACACAGCTGTCAAAATAATTTCCTCAAGTGTGGGTCTGACCATGTCTTTCTCCTGCTCAATAAACTCAACTCCCTATTGATTCTAGGGCCTGTTCTGGGAGAAGTTATCTCCTCTTTGAGTTCATGTGGTAGGTTATTACTGCTGAATTAATATACCACAACAAAGAAATTATAGTGGTAAAAACCTAGGTTTTATTATATTTAAGCACAGGTTCAGGATGCAGAAAAATAACTCTGAACAAAGGTTGGAGCTTCTGACAAACCTATATTTATAGAAAAAATTTCATCAGACAGAGAAATCATTTTTTTTAACACAGAATAATCATAAGGTTACACGGGCCTAGTCAAACGGGTTCATCATCTCACACTTCTTTTAATTAAGGTTAGACACACTACTTGGAACAAATTGGTAAACAGACTAAATTACAGATTTAAAGACTGAGTTTGCAAAATCCTACATTTACAAAATATGATAAAGTCACATTTTCAAGAAGTCATAATGGGCTAATTGACAAAGAAAGATTCATATGTCACAAAGATAACCAAAAGCTTGGTGTCAGAAAAATTCTTCCACAGACACAATCTTTTTAGGAGGTTTGAAAGATGTTGTATTCTCTTCCTTCTCTAGCTTCGTTTCTTATCTCAGGTATGTCAAAAGTCTTCCCTTAACACTATCATTCCATGAATCAGATTTTATTTTATTGTTTTAGCCAGATGAAGCTAATATTAACAGAAAACAGGCTCCAGTTAACCAAAATGTTCCAGGAGGAATGGTAAAGTGAAATTGAATAAAATAAATGAAAGATTTCCATCACAGACCAAATATTATTTTATCCTTTTAAAATGTCTCTTTTGTATAAGTTTTACAACACACATACTTATTAGAACAGTGGTACATCAATAATTTATATTTAAGAAATATACACCTATTAGGAACATGATCAGACATTTTTTATTGATGGGCATGCATGACTAACCCCTCCTCTGAGAGATCCCTTAGACCACACAGGACTGAGAACAACATGAGAATCTAAGGATTGTTCTGAAATCCTGGGCAGTTTTCCCTTTTGTGGACCATCCTTCAGATTCCAGCAGAGACTTATGGGTAAGATAAGCTCATAGTAGGGTCTTCCTTCCCTTATACTGGCCCTGAGCACGTCTGTCTCTCTGGCCCTTTGCCTTGATGCTGGATTGGAGATGCTATTCTGCTAAACCCTGAATCCTCTCCCATGGGGGGGGGGCTCCATTCTCATTGGCTCCCTTGCCACTTCCCCCCAATCACTGCTGACCACTGAGCATCTCGACATCGCTGTGCTCTTGAGACGCATCACCCAGCCAAGCCAGCAGGTTGTTGGAACTGCCTGGTGTATTTACATGAGCAGAATTACCTTATTTATTCTAAGAAGCCTTAGTTTGAGCTTTCCCTCCTTCTGTTCCTTTTCAAACACCAGCTAATCCTTTGATGCAAGAGTCAGGAGGAGATCAAATCAGAGCTCCTCCAGCTCATTAGCTGCTGCATTGTGAATACAAGGGATAATGCATGTTCTTTTCTCTCCTGATTGCCTCTAAAATCTCCTGCGTTTATCAAATCTGTGCTGGGCTACATCAACCTCTGTTCTAATTCTCCTCTTCCCTAGAAGGGGAAAAAAAAAATACGATTTGGGAAGATTTTAAAGGTCTAGTGGCATTGAGAAGAATGCCAGTTTCCTTGTTTTCCCTCACTGAATATAAGCTCCTTGAGGGCAAGAACTATCTTTCTTCTTAATAGTTGTATCACCCGCATTTAATATAGAGCCTAGCACATAGTAGGTGCTTAATAAATGTTTATTGACTGATTCCACTGATGCTTATTTTTGCCTTTCTCAGAGCTCACCCTGGCCTCACCCTTGACTTACAGAGCGATAGATTTAGAGCTGGATCTTGCAGTTTTGCAGGGGAAGAAACCAAGGTTCAGAGAGGTTAAGTGACTTGTCCAAGATCACACAGATAATTAGGAAAACTGGGATTCTAATTCCAGAACTTTAATACCCTGCACAAACAGGATGATATGTTTAGACTAATGCTCCTCCAGCCAGAGAAAGAGATTTGTGGCTCAGTTGCCCTTGCCCTCAAACCTTGGGCAGCTGTTTCAGTTTCTGCTAAATGACTTCACCAGCCTCTTTCCTAACCCTTTAATCCAGGACTCTATGTGAAGGACTGACCCTGGCTCTAACAAGTGGGCTAGGACCTCCATTTTTTAACCAGGCAAGGTCTCTTATATTCTGGGGAAATTACCCATTTCAAAGGCATCTAGTTTGCTTACATTCCATCCTGAGTTGGGTTTTCTTCTTTTCTATCAAAGAAAACAGTAATCCTTTGTCACTTAGTCCTTTGGGACGATCTCCGTTTAGGCTGACACCCTTTAAACACTGCATCATCCATATGTGTATTCATCTCTGGGATTCTAGATTGAAAGATGAACCTGGAGGAGGAAATGCCTCCTGTCCTTTCTCTTACCTAACTCTGACCAGGTCATTGCCAGGCTATTGCCACTAAGGGAGCATTTAAATGCTATTTAGTCTTTAAAGTCCTTCACTATCTGTGTCCATCCTGTCTTCCAGGCTGATTGCATGTTACTTTCCTTCACACACTTTACATTCTAGCCAAACTAGCCTATAGTGTTTGCTATTCCTGCTTCACATCGTCTCCTTCCTCATTGTACCTTTGTACAAGCCGTCCCCCACGACTAGAAGGCTTTCCCTCTACCCTGCCTCCAGCTCTCTTCATGGCTCATCTACAATACTACCGTCAAGAGAAGACCTTTCCTGATCCTCCTCCTCTTCCTCTTCTTCTTCCTCTTCCTCCTTCTCCTCTTCATCCTCTTCCTTCATTTCTTCTCCTCTTCCTTCTTTTCCTCCTCCTCCTCTTCCTCCTCCTTCTTCATTACTTTGTAAAATGAGTGCCTTCAAAGCAGAAACCCGTTTCCTTTTTTGTCCATGACAAAAAGTACCCGGCACAGAGTAAGCATCCAACAAATGGATCCTGACTGATTGACGTATACTATATTTACATGTTATTTCTCTATCTCTAGGTTTCTTAAGGACAGATACTGTTTCCTTTTTGTCTTATCCCCGGCACTCAGCACCATGCCGGGCACAGGGTAGGTGTTTAAGAAGCCCTGGATGAATTACATTGAATCTCCTGACTTCAAATCCATCATTATTCCTACTTTACCACAGTGAGAGGAGAGACTATTGTGCTTCTGGGAAAATGAGAAAATCTAAGGGCCAAGAAGTCAAGGCTGACATTTATGCGGTAGGAGTAGAATGTTAAAAAAGGAAAAGAACCCACGTGTACAAAAGTATTTGTAGCAGCTCTTTTTGTGGAGGCAGAGAATTGGAAATTGAGGGGATGGCCATCAATTGGGGAATGGCTGAACAAGTTGTGGTATATGATTGTGAGGGAACACTATTGTGCTATAATTTCAGAAAAACATGCCAAGACCTATATAAACCGATGCAAAGTGAAGTGAGAAGGACCAGGAGGTTATTGTGCACAGCAACAGCAAAGTTGTAACGATGATCAACTGTGAAAGACTTGTCTGCTCTGATCAATACGATGACCTAAGACAATTCCAAAGGACTCATGATGAAAATATGTTCTCTTCCTCCAGAAAGAGAACTGATGAATTCTGAGTGCAAATTGAAGTATGATTTTCTGAATTTATTTTTCTTGCTTTTTTCCTTTGAAATATATGATTTCACGTGTATAGTTTAAATCATACTGCTTGCCTTCTCAGTCGGGGGGGGGGTAGGATAGAAGGAGAGAATTTGAAACTCAAAATGTAAAAAAAAAAGAGAATGCTAAATAAATAAATTACAAGTTAGAATTTTTTTTTAAGGAGTAGAATATAAATCCCTTTAGGACAAGACAGAGACTCATTCATTTTGCATTTGTATCCTAGTCAGTTAATAAATACTGGAAGGAATATTATTTGAAGGGCCTCAAGATAGACTTCTCAAATTCATACCAGACAGTAGTGGAGAACTAAAATTCTACCATTAGAGATTTACTTTTTTAGATCGAATATTGCCCTCCCCATTTGGATCCTACTTTCAAATGCAGCTCCTCCCTGCAAGGCATAAACTTAATGAGAATGATGTTATGTGATCCCTTTAAGTGCACCTCTCCCCAACCCCTGTAAAGGATAACTTAAGAGCCTAAGGATCCTACTCATCTCTTAAGCCCTAGGTCAAATGCCACCTCCTGGGTGAAGCATTCTCTGATCCTCTCAGTCAATAGTGCTTTCCACCCTCCTCTGTTCTCTCTTTCTTGCATAATATCTGGCTTGTACCTCCTTTATGCACTGATCACATATTATTACCATATATGTGTATACATAATATTATATATAACACATATATAATGTTCCATGTAACATTATATATGTTATATCTGATGTAATGTATAACATGCATATTATATATCTAATGTGTATATAAATGTATGTTATATATGTGTGTATACAAATACATATATATAGTCATACATGTATCATATCTGCCTGCTGAACTAGAAGCTTCATATGCTTCTAGGATTCTATGTTATTTGTCATATGAAAGCTCTGTGTTATTTCTTTGTAATTTCTCCAGGATCTAGCACAGTGTTCTGAATGTACCAAGTGCTTGATGTTGTTTGCAGTTGACATGGGCATTTAGGACATGGAGGGAAGAAAGAGAGTGCAGAAAGGGGTCAAACATTGCAATTTTTTGCAAGGATGATTCCCAGGTGCCTCGCCTTTCATTTGTGTGGTATCTACTGATTATCCTGAAGGGAAACGTGGCCTTCTAAATGGCCCCACAAACTCAAGCAAGGATCTTCAATGAGAGATCTCCAATTCTTGTAGAGCCTGAAACATCAGACAAAAGGTTCCACATTAAACATGAGACTACATAGGCTGCAGAGCCTATCATCTAGTCCAATTCCTTCATTTTAAAGAGGAAGAAACTGAGTCTCTGAGCAACAAAACAATTTTCCTAAGGTCACATAAACTGTAGCAGAGCCAGGGCTCCAATGCAGTTCTTCTGACAAATCCAGTGTTCTTTTCATTCTACCAAACTATCTCTCTCCAACTGCCTGGACCTTTGCCAACTTCCCTGACCTTTGTACTCTGGGTCAAACAATCCCTTCCTTGGGTCATTGCTTCCTTTTGTAGAAGGGAGACTGAGAACATAATAGCTAATATAGTAACTAACATTTATGTAGCCCTTACTATGTGCCAGACATAGTGCTAAACACTTCACCATTATTATCTCATTTGATCCTCACAACAATTATTCTCCCCATTTTGCAGACAAGGAAACTGAGATAAACAGAGGTTAAGTGACTTGCCTAGGGTCACATAGCTAGTAACTGTCTGAGGTCAAATTTAAACTCAGATCTCTCTGATTCCTGGCCCAGCTCTCTAACCAGCATACCACCTAGCTGCCAAGGTAGAGAAATAGTGTGGAATAATACTGTAGCAGCAACCACACTGGCATACCCAAGATGGCTGCTAACACAGGTTCTTAGATCTGCTTTACTAGGAAAGATATATGTTTAAGGGGTCAACAATATTTTTTAATCACATTCAGGGAGAAAGTCAGCATCCTGAACTTCAAAGAAAATACCAACAGAAAATGCAGAGAAAATACAAGCAGAGAAATAAAGACCAACATACAGTGTTTCTAACTGTCTGAGAAATTAGCACAGATCTGCCTAATTACAAAGTAATAAAAAAGTATGTGAGCCTTCCTGAAAAACAAGCCTCTCCTAATCAAGCTTCTCTTGTTGGGCTCCATGAGACCTATTAATGGGTGGAGAAGATCTTCAACTTGCACTAATATTACAAGTACAAGGGAGTACTACTACATTTTTAATCAGTCAATTAACATTTATTAAGCACCTACTCTATGCCAAGCACCATGACAATCACTAAGATACAAATATGAAAAAGAAAGTCAGTACCTGCCCTCAAGGAGCTAGTGGGAGAAGGCAAGCCAATGTCAGGGAGCTGAAAAGGTGATGGGGGGGGGGAGTACTCTGTCAACACAGAAGATGGAGAAGTCAAGGGGAGTGTAACCAATAGGAAATGAAGAGATGACTGACCTGGGCACCCTTCTTAATGGGAGGTTCTTGGAGGAGCTTTTTCTCCATATTCCAAACAGAGAGGCAGGAGATACTGCTGAGGTGGGAGTACCAAGGATGATGTGACCTTGTAGGACAATGGGGATCTGAGTTTCACTTTGGCCTCTGCTACTTGTGTGAGCTTGGGAAATTCACTTTACCATTCTAGGTCCCAGTTTCTTCCTCTGTAAAATGAAGGAATTGGACAGAGAAGCCTAGACTATCTACCTCATAGGGCTGTATCAGGAAAGGACTTTGTAAACACTAAAGAGGAATATGAGTTATTCTTATTATTATACTTACCTGTACCAGAAAGTCTTCCCTGATTACACCATATCCATTCATGCCTTCACTTAGTAATTACATATACATATATAAATTATATTTTTATACATAAATATCCCTTCCATGTCATGGGGGTTAGGGATGTGGCATGCCCCCAATCCGGAAAATCCTCATGAAATTTTTTGACCTTACCTTCATACCAGAGGAAAAGCCTGAATTTTTTCTTTTTCTTTTATGGGAGTATTTACAGTACCTTATTGCAAAATCTGGGTTAAGTATTTGGTCATAGGCTCTGTGTTGTCTGTGACTTCCACAAAACTCCAAAAAAAATCCCATTTAATTTCTTGTGCCAGTCTGTGACATATTGAAACCTTAATGGGGAAAGTCCTAATGTTCCACATTAAGTGGTACTATGTGTGTGTATATATATACATATATACATATACATATATATGGGGTAACTGTGTGTATATATGTATGTATGCATGTATATATTTGTGTGTATGTATAATTTTTTATTTGGGAGCATAGGATCATAGATTCAGAACTGGAAGGGACCTTAGTGGTCATCAAATCCAACCCCCTCATTCTCCAAATGAGGAAAGTAAAGTCCAAAGAATAAAAATGATTTGCCCAAAGTCACCAAGGAGTGGCTAAGTTAGGATTCAAACCTAGGTTCTCTGACTCCAGATCTAGTACTTTTTCCATTGAACTATCCTTAGGGATAAGTGACCAGGCAAGGTTCTTGTCATTGTGCCTGTCACCACAGAAACATAGGCCATCTGCTCAGCCAGGACCCATACAAGTGCCTTCTATTTCTTCAGGGTCTTCAATAAATTCTTGATTGACTGATTGGCTAACTGATCTGGGAGTATGTATGATAGAAACGTTTTACTGCCCATTAATCTAATTGTTTTATGTCAATAACTGCCTGTGTGTCCTCTAAATGTTTGTTCTTGTCAGGATCTGTTTTATGCTGTGTCCTAGTCCTTAACAGCACTTATGGGACTAAGAGAATATTTCCAAAAGAAAAAAAAACCAGACAGACTGATGTGTAAAGCAATAGCTGTTTGTTATTGCATATTTTAGCGTGGGAAGATTCAAGGTCTAAAATGAAGTATCTTGGAGGAAGAACATGGAGAAACAGAAGCAACAGGGAAGGATGGAAGCAGATCTTTTGCCAGAATTTCAGTTGCTCTGGTCTCTAGGCTATAGTAGAACGGAAGGGGATCAGTGATGGTCCCTTAGGCCAAAGACCTCAGACCTGGCACAACCAGCTCCACTGGGCTCTTCATCACTTTCTTTTGGTTGGTATACAGGATATTCAAGCCAGCTTTGCTCTAGGGCCACTTCTTGAAACCAATGGTAGGCCATGGGTTTTATAGCAAGGAGCTAGGTTTTTTTTAGGCAACTCAGCCCACTTTCCTCTCTCTCATGTCACACGTAATGGAGATGCTAACTATTGGCTGAATAAAATAGGGGGTTCAAGTCTGGGTGGTGAAGGTTTTCAGAAAATGGCAGAAAGAAGGGTCATGACCAGGAGACATAATTAGTCATTTTGGCTCCTAAAGCAATTTCACAAAACATACCTGGGGCAAGCAGTATAAAACATAAAGTCAACTTTTAAAGACAAATCTAGTTTAGAGAAGACCCTAGGACTCAAGGCCCTGTTGAGGTACCATTTCACAGCAGGAAGACAAGGATGCTAGGCCCTATTGAATAGAGACCTCAACAGAAGGGGTAGAGAATAGTGTATGGCTTGGCCAGAATCTACTTCACCTAGGATGGGATGGATGCCCCTTTCCCTCTTACTTCTGATTTTCCATATAGTCCTAACCCTAGCCCTAGTCAATTGACTCTCAAGGCTATCAAATTCCCTTGATAGAAGAAAGACTATGAATAAGCCAGTGTGTTGTACAGTAGTGCAAAAAGCATTAGCTATGGAGATAGAAGACTAGTGTAGCTAGGGAGGAAGTGAATCACCTGGCAGCTTCCTGTTTCAATTAATTATTCTAGGAAAAGAGGCAAAGTAGGAGCTAAGTTTAGTTGTTTTTAAGCTTATGACAGAATTAAGGGCTCTCAGCAACTTATAAATGTCAGTGCTCTGAGGAAAATCCCCAATTCCTCCCCCCCCCCCCCCCCCCCCCCCCCCCCCCCCCCTCCCCGCACACACACACACACACACACACACACACACACGCTCACCAGGTTATGGCTCAGATGCCTGGTGTCCAGAGCAGAGGGAGCCTGCATTTTTTGGACTATTACAGACTTCAAGAGGCAAGGCTGGGACTGTGTTTTGGAGATTTACCAGTGCCCTTCCCCCCAAACTCTGTACAAGTATATTTTGGTCCAGAGATGATTCTGCTGGCATTGAGAGATCCTTGCTGATGGAAATTGCATTGACTGATGCAGCTCAGTTATTGCTCTAGAATGCATAGTATTGGCCTCCTGGGGTCAATGAGAGGTTAAATGACTTTTCTGGGGTGACACAGCCAGTATGATCCTAGGGTGAAAGTTGAGCCTAGGTCAACAAGCTGCTTCTTGTTCAATTATAACATTTTTTAGGTTTATAAAGATTCCTAAATTTCTAAGATCATATTCCAAATGTATTGATATATTTTTAAGTCCCAGAGAGAAAGGCACCTGTGAAACTGCAAGGATATAGGTTTGGGGAAGATAAAAGGAAGCCCCACCTTATATAGTTGGAGATAGATAAGATAGACAGACAGATAGACAGATAGAGATAGATAGATAGATAAATGTCTTTAACCCAGGCCCTCTGTAGGTGGTGAAGGCTGAATGTGTTTGTGTGCATGTGTGTGCGCATGTGTCTGTGTGTGTGTTTGGGCACACGTGTTACACACACACAATAGGTTATCTAAATCCTAATAGGCCTTTTTGTATAATGGAGAGAACACTGGACTTGCATTCAAAAGACTTTGCTGCAAATCATGATTCTAGCTCTTAAGAGCTGTGTGATATTAGAGAAATCATTTAACTTCTCTGAGCCTTAAACTACTTAGCTACAAAATGGAGATGATAATGCAGAGGGTGGTTATAATGAATACATTCTCTAAACTATAAGGTAACATCTAATTATGTGCTAAGAATTACTATGTTACATCCCAAAAGGGAATAAGGTAAAAGGAGGTGGGCTCTAAAGGAAAGGAAAGATCTCTGGTTTAGTAAAAAGAAAAGGAGATAGCATCGAAGGCAGGGCACGCCATTAATGAAGATTTAGAGGTGGCACCTCCTTAACATGTCAAGTCAATGCCCTCCTCCACAAACCCTCTCTCAGACTGAATTCCTCTTAATCCCACAAGGCAAAATAACAAATATTTATTAATTTTTATTAATATAATTAGGGGGTGTTAGGGGCTAGGATACATAGACAGAAGTGAAATAGTCCCTGCCCTCAGGGAGTTTACATTCTACTGGAGGAAAACAACAGGGACACAGGTAAATATAGAGCAGTGATTCCCAAACTTTTTGGTCTCACATCCTTTTACACTCTAAAATTATGAAGGACCATCCCAAAGAGCTTTAAAAAAAACCACACCCAACAATGGGGGTTTTATCTATCAATATCTATCATATTTGAAATTAAAGCATACTGTTATAAAAATAGCTTTGACCTCATGGACCGCCCCCCGCCAAAAAAAAAAAAAAAGGGTTTTGAGGATCCTCAGAGAGGTCTTTGATCACACCTTGAAAATTGTTGATATAGACTGGAGAAGGGCCACTAACAAAGGCAAGAATCATGCTTTCATGATTGGTCTTTGGTTGGATAGGCCATGAGAATGATGATGGATGGGGCTAGGTCTGAGACTTCCTCTTCTCTCCCCATCTCCCTTCTCTCCTTCTCCCTTCCCTTCTCCTTTCTTTCTCCTCTCTTCCCTTCTCCCCTCTTTTTCTCCTCTCCTCTCTTCTCCTTCCCTCCCCTTTCCTCTCCCCTCCTTTCTTCTCCTTTCCCACTCTTCCCTTCTCCTCTCCTCTTCTTATTCTCTTTTCCTTCCTTCTCCTCTCCTCTCCTTCTCTCCTCTCTTTCACCTCTCCTTATTCTCCCCTTCCCTCTCTTCCCCTCTTCTTCTCCTTCCTTCCCCTTCTCTCTTCTCCTCTCCTCTTCTCCTCTCTTTCCCTCTTTCTTTCTCCTCTCCTTCTCTTCTCCCCTCTCCTCTCCCCCTCTCTTCCCTTCTCTCCTCTTTTTCCTTCTCCTCTCCTCTTCCTCTCCTATCTGCCCCTTTCTTTTCTTTTCATATCTTTTTAAAGGGAATATTAAGGTTTCTTGATAATGGCAGTGAAAATGAGCTCAGTCAGGGCATCAGAGTTTTCTGAGCCCTGTGCCCCCTTCTCAGAGGAAGGAAACCAAGTATGAAATATACCTTCCAAGGGAGGGCTTCAAAGCCCCATCAAACATCGGGAAAGGAGGGCATACAAAGAGCCAGACGAACTTCAAGTAATTTCCAGGCCATATGGCTGCAGTCCTACATTAGCCATGATGTGAGCTATTAACCTGCTAATTACTAACTAATTAGCTCAGTTCTTGGCTGCCTCCTCAGCTTTTTATGTCTCTGCTATTCACCAGTTAACATAAAGGATGTACCTACAACCACATTTCCACCTGCCATCCAGGCCCCCCTCAGAAGCTGCCATTAAGAGAAGACATAAAAAAAGGTCCCTGCTGCACATTAACTATCACCAGAGGGTTTTTTCCAGAGCACCTTGCCCATGGCAGTGGGGGTCTAATGGTACATCATACAGCAAGGGCTGCCACAGGCAGCAGTATTTTGTGTCTTGTGTCCTAGGAGGGCTCTGGACTCTGTTGCTAGCAGGCTACATTTTACCAAAGGGAATGAAGAAGACAGTAGCTGTGAAGCAAAGCTTAAATGAGATAAAAATGGGTTGCAGACTCTAAAGTGCTATATAAATTCCAGTTATTATTATTACTCAACTATACTGAATCTCCATAGCCTGCCTTAATCCCCCTAGTCAGGATGTCAGTAATGACATTCCTTTGGGGACTACAGAGAGACCTTTATTGTATGCCTCTTTTATTTGTGTATTTATATTTTAATTAACAAGCAGTCCTTTTCTTTCCCTCCTACCTTCCCTCCCCACTGAAAGTAAGAAAGGAAAAAAAAATATCTGAGGTTCAAATAACATCTTGTCTCCCCACCTCAAGTCCCTCATCACCCCCTTCTACATCATACTAAGTGGCCATTATTTTTTTTTTTTTGCTTTATTTTGGAGGGCAATTAGGGTTAAGTGACTTGCCTAAGGTCAAACGGCTAGTTTTTGTGTTAAGTGTCTGAGGATGGATTTGAACTCAGGTCCTCCTGACTCCAGGGCCCTATTCACCTGGCCATCCCTAAGTGGCCATTATGAGATCTCCCTACACAGCCAAACTCCTAATTCAAGAACTCTCCTTTGAATGAGAAGCAATCATAGTCCAGTTTAAAGAGCACTAGATTTGGAGTCAGAGTCTAATGTTTGGACAAGTCCCTTGCTCTGTCTTGTCCTCGGTTTCCTCAGTTGTAAAATGAGGTGATGGGGCTAAATAGATGACCTCTAAGGTTCTTTCTAGTTCTTAAATTATGAATATTTATAAAGTCTACGTCTAAGACTTGTAAACGATGAATGAAGAGGGATAAATAGCACGTGGCTGCAGAACTCAGGAGGTCGGACGATATAATCAGTAAGATAATTTCTGACCCTTGACTCTATAATTGCATTGATTCTGTGCATATGTGTGCATGCACACAAATGTATGTATTATATATTTATGCATACACACATACATATGCATTCATACATGTATGTGTGTATGTACATACACATATATAAATATATCCTATATGTGATCCTAGAATCCATTAGATTGTAAGCTCCTTGGGGGCAGGAACTGTCTTTTACCTCTTTTTGTATCCCTAGGACTTAGCACAGTACGTGGCCCATAGTGGGTACTTAATAAATGTTCATTGACTGCCTGACTGACCCATAATGAATCCTCACTGCCTGCTGGGCTAGCTAACATATCAAGAATAATTCGGAAGATGAAAACTTCAGGTTTCCTTAATTCAGTTTCTCCTAGCCTTTTCCAATCTGGTCTCTCTGGTTCAGTTTGTTATCATAAGAAAAGGGCACATATATTTCAATGTAAGTCTGCTGTAGAGACAGGAGGAGGAAGAGAAATACCCACATGCCTACTCCTCTGACCTCCCCTTCCCCCACCCTAAGCCAGCTGACTCTGTAACCAACTTAACCAGAGGAAGGAAAGGAGCAGAATCAGTGAAAAGAAGAGCAGCTAGGTATTCGTAGGCTTTCTCTAAAAGGATCTACAAGAATTCATTCAAGGGGCCATTATATGGTGCAGTGAGTAGGCCCTGGAGTCAGGAGGACCTGAGTTCAAATCCAGCCTCAGACACTTAACACTTTCTAGACGTGTGACCTTGGGCAAGTCATTTAACCCCAAATGCCCTGCCCTCCCCCCCTCCAAAAAAAAAATTCATTCATTTCTCAAGTTTCTATTAAGTCCCAACCATGTTCCGTTCCCTAGAAAAGCAAAGGTCTTCTCTACTCAAGACTGGTGGTGGGAGTAAGGCCGGGGGATGGTATGAGGAGGCAAGATAAGACAATGTCTATTCCTGCTTGCTGGGATCTTCCAAGTCTCCAGTGAGAAAGACAGAGAGCAGACTCCTAGGGAATTTCTAGTGAGTTTGTGACAAACAGAAGGGTATAGAGGAAAGAGGTCTGGATCTGGAACCAAAAGACTTTGTGTTTTGTTTGAATCCAGGCTTGGCTGTTTCCTGTCTTCACACCCTTGGCAAATCACTTAACCTTTCATTGTCTATAAAACTGGAATCCTAATTCCTTCCCTATCTCATCCATTCAACAAATATTGGTTTAGTGCTTACTGGATATAATTCTAATCCTAATTTCCTAGGGTTGTTGTAATGATTACATTAAAAAAAACTGTGTGTGGATGTGTTCTATAAATGTGGATTATCATTTTGGGAAAGAAAAAGAAAGACAACATGAGTTCCATCTATCTATAGACAGATACCTGAAGCTTATGAAATGATTGTTGACTTGAAATGAAGCAGACATCCTGACTTCATTTATTCATTCATTCATTTAAGAACATTGATTGAGCACTTACTATAAGACACACAAAATAGAAACATCTAAACCAAATCAAGTAAATAAATATTTACTTAATGTTAACTATTTTCCAAGCACTATGGTAAGTCCAGAAAATAAAAATATAGTCAAAAAGAAAAATAGCCTGACTTCAAGAAGAAGCTTACATTCTAATGAGGGAAGCCAACACAGAAAAGGGAACTGGAAGGAGAAGGTGGCATGTTAGAGAAAGTCCTAAGGAGATGAGTCAGCAGTGCAACCCAGGAAGGAATGAAAATATGGGTTGGCTTTGGCCTCCTCCTTACAATGGAGATCCTTGAGGCAATCAGGCAATCCGAGGGAGAGTTCCCAGGGGTGGAATCAGGAATGTGCTGGAACCAGCTCCAGCAAGAGCAGATTGTTAAATTTTGTAGTTATTGTTGTTCAGTCATATTCTACTCTTCATGGTCCCATTTGGGGTTCTTGGCAAAGATCCAGGAATGGTTTGTTATTTCCTTCTCCAGCTCATTTTACAGATGAGAAAACTGAGTCAAACAGGATTAAGTGATTTGCCCAGGGTCACAAAGCTAGTAAATGTCTGAGACTAGATTTGAACACAGGTCTTCCTTACTCTAAGCCTGGAATTCTATCCACTTTACCACCTAGCTGCCCATTTGCACCAGAAGTTGGCAAACACTACAAATCAGGGTGTGATTTGTTGTTTTGTTGTTCGTCTAAATTTAAGAAAGTGATGGACAAAATAATGCAGGTTGAACTCAAAATTATCTACATGCTCTTTTTTTATTTTAGAACTGTTTTTTAAACATTTTTTTAAACATTTCTCCACTGGGTGGAGAATACTTCTAACATGAGAAATAATATAGGGGCGGCTAGGTGGCACAGTGAATAGAGCACCAGCCCTGGAATCAGGAGGACCTGGGTTTGGATCCGGCCTCAGACACTTAACACAAAAAATAGCCATGTGACCTTGGGCAAGTCACTTAATCCCAATGGCCCTCCAAAAAATAAAAAGCAAAAAAAAAAAAAAAGAGAGAGAGAGAGAGAGATAATATAGGGGGCTTCCAGAGTAAAGAGGTTACTATGACATGATAAAGAAAGCTCTTTGGTGAAGAATTAGCAGTGCAGTCTGGAGAGGAATGAATCTCTCAGTCACATGTTAGCTGTGCAGAGCTATGTTGGAGGGTCTTGTCCCATACAAGTTGCTGTATATGTAAAGGTGGGGGTAGGAGGGGAAAAGTGATTGAGACGAGTTCCCATCTGATTTTGAATGGAAATATAAACATAAAACTACGTGCAAATTCAGTTGTGTTTTAATGGCAAGAAACTAAATGCCATAAGCTACTCCTTGTCACCTTCTCAGTTTTTTCTTAGGTCAAATTTAGTTGTGCTCAAGCATTTTCTTTTCATGTTTCAATTTTTTATTCCTTACTCCCTTCTACCCAGCCTTCTGAAATGCCCTTTCTTCTTCTTTTCTACTAATCCATGCTCTCTTCCACTCCCATCTGACAGAAAATTGTTAATATAATGACGGAAATTGCTAATACAAAATGTAGTTAACCTGCCGCTCCCTGAATGATCCTAGCAATGTCAGAATGTCAGTAGCATTTCCAACAGGATAGTATTGATTAGATTGTGATGAGTCAGACTTTAACACCCATCCTGAGGTCTTGCCTTGTTGGAGAACCTGGCTCAAGCTGAATCTAGGCCTCTGAGGTCCTTGCTCCATGGCTTGAAGTACAAAACTCAGAATAAAGTGGTTTTCCTTGCTCAGATTGCTAAGGATGGTTGGGATCTCATGACCAGGCCTTGTGACTTCATAATACCTCCTTTCACTATGCCTCCCCCTCTCCTCCCAAAGGTATAAGATGCTTTTGCATGGGTCTTGGAGTTGGGAAAATCCATTGGACATCGCCCAGGGTGGCAGGACATGTTATCTCAATTAAAGACACTTTATTTCTCAACTCATGGGCATTGATTTATTTCAGGAGTTGATACATCAAAACCACCTCTTTCATGAAGCCTTCCTTGATTCACCTGCTCCTTCATTCTGTTTCCTCTAAACTTAGAGGCACTGTGTTGTATTTGTGTCCTCACCCTTGAAAAAAATGTTTCTAAAGCATTTTCTTGTGTTGCTACTAATTCTCCAACTAAGAGACTATATGATATGATAGATAAGGTACTAAACTTGTCATCAGCAAGATCTGAGCTTTCATCCTGCTTTAGGTACTTATTATCTGTGTGACTGTGGGCAAGTCACAACCTTTCTTAGACTTAAGTTCCTCATCTGTAAAATGAGGATAATAATATCACCTTCCTTACAGGTGTGTTGGTAGGATCAAATGATATCCCCTATGCCAGCTGCTATATAATTGCAAGTGATTATTATTAAGTTAAAAGATCTTCAGTGGTCCTCTGTATTTTCTTTGCCTCCTCATCTAGATCTCCTACACAGAGTAAATGCAGTGCTTTTTAAAAATTGGCGCTGACATTTTACAAGGTAAATTTTAATGTGAGGTGAGAGACCTATGATTTCTAATGGTTCCAAAACCTTTCCTTGACCTTGTCATCCATTCATACTATCATGCTACATTTCTATTCCATTTCACTGCTAAGCTGGAAAGAGTTCTCCATTCCTTGCTCTGTCACAACCCACTTACTTATTCCTCAAATTCTTGTGACCTGGTTTCCATCCTAGGTCTGGAAGTGCTTCCTCAAAGATTACTAATGATTTATAACAACTAAAGTCTGACAGTCTTTTTTCTTTTCTTTTCAGTCCTCATCCTTCTTGACTTTTGGTAGTTTTTGACACTGTTGAGCAAACCTCCCTCCCCCTGGATATTGTCTCCTCCTTTGGCTTCCATGACCTCACTTTCTCTTGGCTCTCCTCCTGGCTACCTGACCATTCTTTCTTAGTCTTCTTTCTGTCCATTAAATGTGTGACCCCCAAATCTCTGTCCTAGGTGCTCTTTTCTTTGTGATCTCATTTGCTCAATTCAATTATTACCTCTACATAGAAGACTCACAAATCAATGTATTCAGGCTTAATTTCTGTCCAGAACTACTGTAGAATCCACCATTCTTAGCAGAGAGTTGCCCTCCTGTACCTTCTCCCTGCTGGCTTTCTCTGACTCAGTGTCTTGTTAGCATTGCAAACTCAACAAATCCTCAATGAAACTAACTCATGGTCTCCTTGACTCAAAATGCATGCAACACATATAGATACTACTTTATAACAAGCATTTGTTAAACAGTAAAGGCACATGAATCTTAGAAACACATTATAAGGCAATGTGCAAGAATGTATACACTTGTTGTTCAGTCCTTTTAGTCCCCTCTGTGACCCCATTTTGGGGTTTTCTTAGCAAAAATACTCAAGTGGTTTCTGGCTTTCATTGAATTCCCAATAATAGACCCTAGCCCAAGCCTCTGTGGTTCATTGTTTAGTTTTTGATGGCTTAGAATGAGTGTAAATAGCAATTGCTTTCTATTTTGGTCAGAAACTCTGAGAGTCTTTCCCCTCCTAGATGGATATTTTTGTGATTGGTAAATTGGGCCATCTTTTGTCTCAATTCTTATCTAGCCATTAGTCATTGAGTGGACTTTGCCAGAGAAAGTGAGACCTAGGAAAGACTTCAATTTAGAAAGGCCAAGGTTACCCACTACATCCTGGCCATTGCCAGTCATTTAGACTTTTGTCTTGCCTTGTTTTGACTTTTGTCTTGCCACTGGACGTCAATGATTCTGGAGGAAAGAATGAGGCTGATGACTTTGCACAGCTCTGCCTCATTTAAATCCAATTCACAGGCAAGTTAAGACATTACTCTCATGATGTCATTGGTCCTCTTTACATTCATTCTGAGTCAATCAGGACCCAAACGGTGACCAAGTGGGGCTTGGTCTAGAACCAGAATGATTTGAGGTTAAGGCTGGTCTTTAATTTAGTCAGAAACCCTGAGAGTCTTCCCTTTCCAGATCTATTTTTTTAAGAGACCATTCTTTTCCTCATTTTTTATTAAGGCTTAATCAATGAATGGGAGCTGCCTGAGTCAAACTGAGACCTGTTAAAGACCTTAGCTTGAAAAGTCCAAGGTCTCCACTACATCCCGGGTCATATGCAGTTGTCCTGATCCCTATCTGGCCATTGGACCCAGAAAGTGAGAAAGTGAGGCTGGGGACTTTGCACAGCCCTCCCTCACTTAAGTCTAATGCACTTGCATCTCATAGCATTACCTTCCCGATGTCATGGTCCTCTGAGAGAACAAAGGACAAACTACAACAACCATGATAGTTTGCCATTTCCTTCTCCAGCTCATTTTACAGATGAACTGAGGCAAACAGAGTTATGTGATTCGCCCAGTAAGTTCTAGTCAGTGTCTGAGGTTGGATTTGGACTTATGAAGATGAACCTTCCTGATTCCAAGCCTACGACTCTATCCATTGTGCCACTTAGCTACCCATGTATATCCTAACCCAATACAAATACGGTCTACATAAAAATCTTGGAACGAAGTAACCATCTAATTATGGTTGACTTCTGGAAGTGACAAGTCTTGACAGAGAAGGGGCCATGGATTTGTAGAAAAGAAAGTCTGCAGACATTTCAGAGAATACCTCTTGATTTCCCTATTCTTACTGAGATGCCATCATCCTCCCAGTTACCCAGACTACAAACCTTTGACTCATCTGACTTTTCTGTCTTTTAACCCAATTAGTTACTAAGTCCTCTCAATTCTATCTCTATAATATCTCTCACATCCTTCACCTTCTCTGCCCTCACCCTGCTGGCCCCCCAGCTCAGGATCTCTTGCTTACACTCTTGTTTTTTTTTTTCTTTTTGGAGGGCATTTGGGATTAAGTGACTTGCCCAAGGTCACAGGGCTAGTTTTTGTGTTAAGTTTCTGAGGCGGGATTTGAACTCAGGTCTTCCTGACTCCAGGGTCGGTTTTCTATTCACTGTGCCACCCAGCCGCCCTGCCTGCACTCTTCTAACAGCCCTCTGATTGGTCTCTCTTCTTCCAGTCTCCTCTTTTCAATTCATTCTCTCTGAGCACATAATATTCAAAAGGTGAAGAAGTCTTACTATGCAATATCCCTGCTAAGATCCGTACGTGCCTCCCTATTATCTCTAGGACAACAATCAATGAGTAGTAATAACCGCCCCCTTGGGGACCCAATGGGTCAGTTTCAGTTGGGCAATGCTGCTATCTCCTCTTCCTCCTCCTTCTCCTCCATCTGTTCACATGGGGAGTCATACACTCACATGTAGGTGCTCTGTCCAAAGTTATATAAATTTTGATTGCTTGGGGTTTGGAGATTAGATTTGTTTCTTTCCTACTTATTTATTCTATCATTGGTTGTTTGCTTGTTTGTTTGAAAACCAGGACAATTAACTCTTTTGTTTCATGTAGTTTTTATTTGACAATTTCTTAAAATATAGCTCTAAAAAACCAGGCTTTGATGAAGGCCCATTGGGATTCAAATGGAATTACATAATTATTATGCCTTTAAACTCAAATCACTCTAGTTCTCACTGATTGGCCAAGACAAGCCTCACTTACTCATTATTTTGGTTCTGGCCAGGAACTCTGAGGGTCTTTGCCTTCCAGAATGATTCTTTTGTGAAAGCAAACTAGTCCATCTTTTGGCTCAATTCTTACCTAGTCTTTAATTACTGAATGGGCATTGACTCTGACAAACCAAGACCCAGGAAAGGCCAAGGTCTGCCACCGCATCTGAGGTCATTGCCAATCATCTTGACCTATGACTTGCCATGAGACTCCAATGATTTTGGGGGAGAGAGTCAGGCTGATGATTCTGCACAGCTCTGTCACTTAAGTCCAATGCACTGGAAAATCAGGACATCACTCTCCTGATGTCATTGGTCCTCTTCAAGAAGAAAGGAAGAGCAGCAACAATTGTCTCCAGGGTGAAACACAAACTCCTTAGCCTGACATTTAAGATCTACCACAATCTGATCTCAACTGGCCTTATTTCACTCCACTCCCCTTCATGAATTTTACATTTCAGTCAAACTGGCGGCTATCAGTTCTCCCCAATTCAATTGCCAACCCCTACTCCCATGCATTTGATCAGGTGATTCATCATCCCTGGAATGTACTCCCTCCTCACCTGTACCTTTTAGATCTCTTTTTTGCCTTCAAGACTGAGCTAAGATGCCACCCCTTCTATGAAGCCTTCCCTAATTCCCAAGGGCTGAAAGTGTTCCCTCCTTTCCCAAATTTTTCTAGACATTTTGTCTAGATCTCTTCTTTGGCCCCATCTACCCTACCTTGTATTATATTTTTCAGTATGCCTTTATATAATCCCCAAGAGCCTCCTTTATAGTATATGTACTAATATGTGTGTCCCTAGTGCCTAGGAGGGCCTAGTATATAGCAGTCTCTTTTTATCTTTTTTAAAAAATTTTCGAATAATAAGTTTTTTTAAATTACTTTATCTTTCACTAACCACCCCACCCCATTAAGCATTTTTTTTTTAAAGATCCTTCAGTGCACATCTACATGGCCTGACAAGACAAATTCCCACATTAGCCATGTCAAAAAATGTGTGCTGAAGACAGAAGTGGCAAATCACTCCAGTATTTCTGCCAAGGAAACCCCACAAGGAGTCATAAAGAGTCAAAATGACTGAACAACAACAACGAAAGCAAAAATGTAAGTCTCTTTATGCATTTTAAATTAATCATTTTCTCTGTCAGGAGGTGAGTGACGTATTTCACCTTCAGTCTTTTGGACTTGTGATTTATCATTGTAGGATAACACAATGGGTTCTAAAGGATGGGGTCTAAAGTCGTTCAACATTCTTATTTTTTATAAAGTTATTATTGAATAAATTGTTTTAGTTCTGTTCACTTTTCTCTGCAATTTCATCATTTCTTATGGCATAATATTTCATTCAATTCATATACCAATACCTGTTTAGCTATTCCCTAAAAAGAGGATTGGCCCTCAGTTTGCAATTTTTGATTACCATAAAGGAACTGCTATAAATATTTTTCTATGTATAGATTCTTTTCCTCTTTTTTGATCTCTTTTGGAAGAAGCCTAGTAGTGGCATAGAGAAGTGAGAAGATACTCACAGTCCAGTAACTTTCTGGGCATAGATCCAAATTTCTTTCCAGAACGGCTGGACCAATTCATACCTCCACCAACAGCATGATAGCCTGTCTGTCTTCCCACCTCCCCTCCAACATTTATTATTCTCCTATTTTGTCAATCTGGTAGGTATCAAGTAGAACATCAAAGTTGCTTTAACTTGCATTTTTCTCATTATTAGTGATTTAGAGAATTTTTTACATGATTTTTGATAGCCTAGGATCATAATAAATGGAGAGATAGCATTGTCTACTACAATGGTGTCAAACTCAAATAGAAATAGTTGTCTGAAGGCCACATATTGTCTTAGAAAACTGTAACTCAACATTATCTGGGCTCTATTCTATTTTTATTTTTTTATCTTTTTTTGTTAAACATTTCTCAATTATAGTTTAATTTGGTTGGGGCAAGGGGCCCACTCAGAGCAGTTTTAGCAACATCAAGTTTGATAACTCTTGCCTAGTGGTTAGAGCAGAGACTGAGAGTCAGGAAGGTTTTAAATCACACCTCAATACAAAGAAGGAAAAAATCTCTACTTGCAATTGAGCTTGTGTTCCAAAGGAAAAGCAGCAATCTAAAAATAAAGGAGTTGGATTCAATGGCCTTTTGTGGTACCTTCAGTTGCAAATCTATGATCCTATAAAATGTTTGTGAAATGAGTTGGAGTCCAGATTATAAGATTTCAAGCTGAAAGGATCTTAGAAATCATTTAGTCTCACTCCTTTATTTTATAGTTGAGAAAATGGAGGCCCAAAGAGGGAAAACAATTGGTACAAAGTCACACAGGTACTCATCAAGCTAGAATTCAATCCTAATTGTTTAATTCCAAATATAGTGCTTCTTTCCAGCTTTGCTTATTAAATAGGATAGGGAGAAGAACTGCACCTAGACATTCATTAGTATGTGAAGCTCTCAACTGAGGAAACTCCCTCTACCAATGTAGGCTGGCTACTTCTCTGCAAATTATAATCTTAGAGAGTGTAGAGAGGTTAAGTGACTTGCTCAAGGTAACATAGACAGAGGTAGGACTTGAATCCAGGGCATTCTGATTCCAAGCCTTTATTCAATGGGATAGAGAGGATACTTATACACATACATGCACATATGTACACACACACACACACACACACACACTAGAATACCTGAAACCTTGGTTTAATTCAAGAACTCTGGGCTGGGAGCCAGGAGACCTGGGTTTTAATCCTAGTTAAACCACCATGTGACTTCAAACAAGGACTTCATTTCTATGAACCTTAGATTCTTGACCTATAAAATGGAGGACAGGAGTCTCTCAAATGATCTCTAACATTTCTTCTATTTCTAACATATTTTGGTTTCCACTCCAATCTGTGAAAATCATTGAAATTTTAGAGTTAGAGGGACCTTAGATATATCTAGTCCTTATAATATCAAGAAAGTATGTCCCAGAGAAATTATTTTTTTAGATGGGGGGAGGGGATTAGAACCCAAGTCTCCATATTCTCAGTTTAGTTCTCTTTTTACCATATCCCATAATTTTTAAAAAATAATTTAAATGTTTATTGGGTCCGGTCCAAGGCCCAATTTTAATTTATTAAGCTCTTTCCCCCCCTCTCTATCTCTTTTGAGCATAGTTTCCTTTTTAAAGAGTCTGTTCCTGGAAAGCAAGGTAAGAAAACAGATTGGTGCATCAACTGTGTGTGGGCAAGTGATTTATTTTTAATGTAACTAAACAAGACATACACCTGTCTATTGAAATGTAATCACAGAATCATCAGGGACTCAGATGCCGGTTTCCACAAGATGATATCGGGACGACAATATCTATCCATCTATTTATCTGATATTCAGGAGAGTTGAGAGGGGGAGGAAAGAGCGGGGATGGGGTTGGGGGGTGAAGATAATGTTTGTAAAATGTTATTTCTGCATAGAATATGCTTCTGCATGCATGATGTAACTTCAGGGACATGTAGAAGTTATTCAACCTCTACCTCCCCCCAGCCCAGCCATATTTTCTCTCCCATCCAGTCCACTGATGCCAGAAATCTCATAATTAAAGCTTCATTTAGAGTCAACAAAATAAGGCCTTGTCTTTCATTAAAATGCAGATCCCCTAGGGAGAGTTAACGCATTAAACCTCATCAGTCATTTCCATCTCAATAAGAACAACTTTACTCTGGTGCCCCAATGGGTCTATGATCTCATCAGTGAGGGCGCTCCCAGATCACAATCTGTTCATGTCTGCCAATGTGGAACAACTCCTGTCCATGTTGTCCTGTAAACCCTCCACAGTGAGTTCATCCAGTACAATAAATGTTCTCTTAACATATACATGGGTACCAGGGAAATAATCAGCACCCATCTATTAGTCCTGCTTCCTTATAAGACTGAGCCATCTTTTTTTTAGTCATTCATTGCTGTGATGACCATCCTTTACATCTCTTTCTCTGAATAATTCTTCTTTTATGGTGTGTTACAACTTGTTTGCTTCCACCAGGTATCTTTGCATTTCCCTTTGGGTAATTCTCACCTTCAATTCTTCATTGACTATAATGATCCATGATTCTCAGACATGTATATTCACTACAACATTATTAGTAGTGTTCAAAAGATGGGCTTTTGTCCCTGGAAGAAGTTTAGGGCTGCATTATGGGTCACTTATCCAATTACATATCTGGATAATTGACATTCTTCATCCATTTTGTTGTTCCTTTATGGATAATTAGGTCAAATGAGTTTATGGAATTCTTTTCTGAGATCAGGTTTAGAAAAGGAAAGTTAAAAGCCAGTAGGCCTTGACCAAAGAAAGAAAACTAATGAGGTATCAAAAAGTATGGAAATAGAAGTCTGGGATCTCTGGAGATTTTATATTATGGTTGACTTTCCTTCCTTCCTCCCTTCCTCCCTCCCTTCCTCATTTATCATCCAACCATGGTGTGTTTTAGTCCAAAGCAAAGATATTTAATCAAACAGCATAGTCAAAAGAGAGGGAGACAAAAATGATCCCCTTATACAACCACGTGTACATTTTTCCACAGGTTACCAAACCACCAATTGGGATGGCATAGATGAAGAGAACATCTGATATGGGGACATGTAATAAAGTAATACTTATGAACATTACACATAGGGAAAATATGACAAGGGTATATATAGAGAGGGGTATATGTAACCAGCAAACATTTCTGACACTTTAGGTATCCTCTGATGATGTTATCACACTATTCTCTGTTGGGTTCTGCATCTGTACTCTGTGTCCTATCATTTCATTGGTGTTATCTGATCCTTTTTCCCACAATATCCTGGAGTGTAGTGCCTAGAAAGCCTCTCCCTGACAGAGTTATAGCTCTTTTAATACAAAGTTAAGTATTATATATATATATATTTTTTTTTTAAGCAATCAGGGTTAAGTAACTTGCTCAAGGTTACATGTCCAGTTATTTCTGGATGTGGTACTGAGTATCTGAGCCCAGATTTGATCCCCAGGTCATCCCGACACTGGAGCCGGTGCTCTTACTCACTGAGCCACCTGGCTGCCCCTCAAAGTTAAGGACTATAAACCACCATACTCAAACAAGCAGTCCACATGACTATTGTAAAGTTAAAATGCAAAAATGAATATCTCAGTCTAAGATTTTCTATTATTTTAATCATCTTTCTACTTTTGTTTATGTGAGGTTCTTGGTCCCAGGCAATTATATAATTTGGTACCAGAAATTTCCTTCTTAAATACTGTTAAACCCCTGATTATAAATCTACATATCCAAAAGTCATTTTGTGGACTTACCCCACCATCCCACCCCCCCCAAAAAAAAACCTCACAGGATTGTGATAGCTCCTAGGACTCCTGAGATCTTCTCTGATTTACATGAAAATAGATCTGGATCAAGAAAAAAAGGCACATTCATCAGTCTCCATTCCTATTTCATACTTTTTTATGCATAAATAAAATCTGTAGTCTCTAGTGCTATGTTCAGATTAGTACAAAACTTCCTGATCTCCTTAAACAGCCATTCACCAAACATTAAGCTTGACTATGGATCAAACAATAAGCAGAATGCTTAGAAGAGATGCAAAATTTAGATAACATAAGACCTATCCCTTTGGAGTCTACTATCAAGTAAGCAGACTACAAGAAGAATTGATGTCTATGCAATGCTTTAAAGCTTGCAGTTTGTACCTTGCAACTCTGTGAGGAAGATGCCACAGGAAGCATTATAACCATTTTATAGATGGGAAAGTAAGGCTCAGAGATGTTAAGTGGCTTGCCCATATTCTCACAGCCAATAAATATCATAGGCAGGATTTGAACCCAGACCTTCCTAAGTCTAGCATCCTATCCACAATGCCACAATGTTAGGACACTAGCCCAGATAATTTGAAAACACAGTACTATGTGGTCTGTGAATCATGTTTTCAAAAGATAGTAAGCTAATATAGAATTTATGGCCATGGCAAGAGCTGGATGGTGAAAAGCAGCTGGTGAAAAGACAAATAACATCACTGTCTTCCCTACACCCCGAGAACACATTCTTATTTGTCCTCTGTAAGTGGCCAAGTGCCTATTTCCAGCATTGTCCAGGGTGGCTTCATAAATTGGCTGGAACCCTAATGGAAGCCTCCTTTTTTCTTCATTTTTCCTTCTCTCTCCATGTCCTTTTTGAAAGCTACACAGATCTTCATATCACAAATACAAATGCAGCTAACAGACAGTGCCATGGAGATGAGAGCTGCAAAGTATTTAAGGTTTAGAAAAGAAGCTTTGTCCAAATGTCAACACCACTGCTCAATTTTCTTCAAACCAGAATGTTAAAGAGCCCTCTGCCTTTTTCAGCTCAACTAACAATGACATCAAAACCTCTTGATAGAGCCTCATCTTAAGAAGAGGGGAAAAAAAAGCAAAAGGCAGAGGATATCACCCAGGAGAACAGGCAGAAAGGACAGGGGACAGTGATGGACATTTCCCTCAAAGCTAAATCACCCAGGTCTCGGTGCCAAGGGAACCTCATAGGTTAGGAGGGTGTTTATCAGGGCTGCCTACCTTCTTTCTGGAGATTTCCCACTGTTCCAACTGGTCTGCCTTTTTTTCAACTGGCCTTTAAAGCCAGGCTTACAGACACATAAGTTAGAGAAAGCTTGAAGCCTTAGAAAATGTTGTTTGTTGTTTTTAAAAATAGGAATGGGGTGAGGGCTGAGTCAGGGGTATAGAAATATACACAAGACATTTTTAGTGCCCTTTACCAATGGAAAAGTCAGGAGCAAAACAAAATTATATTATGGATAATTCAGTTGGCTCATAAAATTAGCATGCTGGCATAGTTTCAAATTTGAAAGCTTATTTTTTTTAATGGGAAAAAAAATCGGAGAGGCACTGGCTATGGGAGCAAAACGCAGATGAAGTCGCCTCAGAGAGCAGGCAAAGAAGACAGGATCCGAATATGGTTGTTTCTCTTAAATCTGTATCACCAGAATCTTGGTGGGGGTAGAAACTTGGGAGGCTAAAGAGTGGAGGGTGGGGAGCTGAAAATTATTTTCTAAATTTTTCTGTTGTGTTTGTATTTTTCTCCCAAGTTTATTCATGTCTCTAGCCAGGTTGTAAGGAACAGCTTGGAAAAGATTTCAGGTTTGGATCTAACCAGTTATTCAGCTTTAGGCTCTTATCCTATTAACTCCCCAACCCTTGGCCCCTGGGGCTGGGTTGCTCATGTAATGTGCTGTAACAGAACTCTGGGCTTTATGCCCTACTCTTCCGGTTTCAAGCCAAGTCCTGAGGCAGCCTTACAAGACAAGGAACTCCAGGTAGGTAGCGCATGTGAGACAGACTAGCAATGCCTTAAGGTAATGGGTATTATGTCATATCCCCTGAAAATCCCCAAGAGTTGTCTAAAATAAAAACCCTCAGAGGGTAGAAGATTCTGAAAGGACCTGGGGCAGTCAGAGGTTGAGCTCCACAAGAACCCTCAGGGCAAGATTTATAAGGGACTCTAACTAAAGGTTGAAGTGTCTGCAAACTTCTGGTTGGCCCAGAGCTTTGAGTCAAAGGCTCAACCAGCCTTTACTTTGATGTTACTCACAAAGACAAGACTCTTTCGTGCTTTGGGCTGGGGTTTGAGATATCATTTCGTCCATCCTCTTGCCCATAGACAGGCATGCCTATAATGCAAAATCACAACAGGAAAAAGAGAAGGTATTTTCTTACACCCCCCCATTCACCAGAATGAGGGGCCTCTAAGTCTGAGAAGAGCATATCTGAGGTAGAACATGAAAAGTCTCAGATTTCCCAAGGTTTCCTGACCAATCCCAAATCAGTTTTGCAGGCGACTAGAATTAGAGACATGAAGACCTGAGTTTAGATTCTGCCTTGGATACTAGCTGTGTGACCCCAGGGCAAGTCAGTTGACCTCTTTCAGCCTATTTCCTCATCTGTAAAATGGAGGTGATAATAAAACTTAGCTTGCTGGGGTGTATCTTCACAACAACCTGGAAAGCTAAGGTTTGTTATCATCCCCATTTTATATATGATATGATATTCTACATTTAACATATAAAAACTAGATAATATACATACATAGCAATTTATAAACCTTAAAGTACTACTCCCAGTTATTATTATTATTAATTATTGTAACTATGAGCCTATGGGGGAAATTAGATAGCAGTAATAAATAATAGAGCATTTAGAATAGTATATCACTTTTCCTAAAAATCCTAAGTAACATACTGCGGTCCATATAGTTGGTAAGAGAGCCAGTTTGGAGGAAACAATCATTCTAATCTGGTGATCTCCAGTTGTATGTGTGTGTGTAAATCTCAATCACTAAAAATATTTATGCCTTCCTAATAGGGATTATATAGAACATAGAATCAGATTCAGAGCTGATGACTTAGAGATCATCTAGTCAAAACTCTTTTACAGATGAGAAATGGAAGCTAAGAGCAGTTAAGTGACTTGACCATGGTCATCATCTTTAGTAAGGGTCAAAGGTGGGATTTCAACTCATTTTCTGGGTCTGTAGCTGTGGTCCTTTTGCTACCTGATTCTCTTAACCTAAGTACATGGAGTAGTGTGTAGGGCAACTAGTCCAGTTTTACCTAGCCTACTGTGGACTGGCTCACCCCTAGACCAATATTCCCTATTTCTAAGTGCTATAGTGTGGGGGTAGGAATGGAAATCAGAGGAGAGAAGAAAATGCTGAATATGGGCCTCAAGACAAGGGCCAGTCAAGGGTAGGTAAAGACAATCTTCTCTCCTTTTTCTTAAAGGATCCTGGGAAAAGAGTTAACTAACCCCAACTGTCCAGAATGACTAAGTACCCAAGTGAGTAGGGCATCAGAGTAGCTCAAAAGTCTTTCTCCTTCTATTGCAGAGATGCCCCAGGTTCTGAGTATGCTCAGTTCCCCCTACTAATTATCAAGGAATTCTGGTATTACCTTCTACTTTTCCCAGTTTTTGTAGCTACTGGCAGTGTCAGTGTGACATATAACCATCTGACATAAGACCAAGTGAAAGTATTATTGTCCATCTACATGGTAAAAATTACTAAATCAGCATAGCTGTAAAATTTTATATTAAAGACAAATAGAAACAGAAGCTTTAATATGTTCTTCTTTCACCTCTTGTATCACCATGTGCATGGTACTAGGTACATGAACTCTACCTTGGTGGACCCAGTATGTCCCCTGCCTCTTGGCAAGATTGTCTCCAGACTTTAGACATAATAACTCACATTTATGCTTTCCTCAAAACAATTCCCATGAGACAGGTAGGGCAGGTAGTAGCATTCCTATTGAATAGATGAGTAAGTTGAGGCTCATTTAGGTGACTTGTCCAAGGTCATAAAGTTAATTAAGTGTCAGAGTCAGGATTTGAATCCAGATGCTGACTCCCAAGTCCTATCCTCCTTCTATGTCCTCATGCTCTTTTTCCATGACAGACCAGACTCCAGTAAGTGCTACCTTTTCCTCAAATCTATCAGGTCTGCCTGTGAAAAACCATCATGGCTGGGTAGATCCATATTCGCTCCTCTTTCTGTCTTGCAACTAGCACAGTGGCAGAAATAGGGAAAGGAGTGGTTTAGCTTCCTGCTGCTTTTCTTATTACTTATCTGTCCCCATTTTCCCAGCCTCTCACACACTAAGATCACTAAGCAGAAAATAGGGCACTGGGCTGCCCCCAAAGCTTTGATCCCTGAGAGCTCTGCCCTACCAACAAAATGAGGTCACCCAGTCAAGAAGGAAAGAGTGGCCAAACTCAGTCAGCCACAGGTGAGAGGGATAAACAAAAGGAAAATACCTGAATGGATGAAGGGGGTTTGAGATAATTCGGGGAAATGGTATGAACTGAAATTTGGGGAAGGAAATGAAAGATCCTTTGGTATGTATTTACTTATCTGACAGGCTACCGTGTACTTTAGTCTGCAGGGCATCATAGGGTGCCTAGGACATGGTCTCTGATATCAGAATAAGGAAGTTTTCAAATCCCATATTTGCTCCTCTATATCCATGTGGCTGTGAGTACATCAATTTCATCACCTGAAAAACAGGGATACTAGTACCTATAGTACTTGCTTTGTTAACAGGGTTGTTGTGAGGCCGTGAGATAAAAGCTATAATCCTAACAAAGTTCTCACAATATGGGAGAGGGTAGAGTTCCCAGAAGGGAAATTACTATTCTTATTCTCAGGGTCTAGGGGTCACCTTGTAGGGATATCTAGCACTTTAGCGCCTGAACTCCCACAATTATATTCTCCATCAACAATTGGCCAATAGCCTCAACTAGATTTTAGAAAAGACAGTAAAAACAGTTGGTACAAAATAGCATTTCTCCCCACCCACCCAAGGCATTCTCCCCACAAATAAATATAGGGTCTGTGGGAGGAGAGTCCATGGGAACAAACACAGTACAATGATACTGAGGTATGTGTATAGAGATCACATGTGGCAAAAGGGTAGCTCACAAAACATGCATTTAGAAGTTCTATTTTTTCCCTTAGAAGAATACTCAAGAAATTGCCCTTAGGTATAACTCTTTGATGGACTCCAAGGGTCAGTAGTTTTCTCGAATCCAGAGTATGCATTCCTCTCTGCTATGAGGGGTGATGGGAACTCTCATGGTACTTCTCCTCCCAGTCTTATCGAGTTAACAGGACACTTCCATATTGGAATAATCATTCACTTAATATCAGGAAAGGATAAAAATGGAAAGACAGTGGTATCAATGGGCTCATGCTCACTATGGGTGAGTGGGAGAGAGGTCAAGCAACCTTCCTCCCACCCCACTCCTGGAAGCAATTCAAATTAGTTCCACCTCCTACAGCCACAAAGGAAAAAGTGTCAGGATTAGAATGGTTGCTTTGAAAATAAAAGAGATAGATTGGATGTGAATAATCTTATGAAGGAAGAAATAATAAAACTTTATAACTGAATGTTGGAAAATAAGGAGAGGGAGGAACCAAAGATGACTCAAATTCCAAGCCTTGCTCACCAGGAGAATGGTGGTATGGTTAATGGAAATATGGAAATCAGGAGGGGTGACTGTTTAGGGAGGAATTTAATTTTCAATTAAATTGAATGAATATTTATGACATACCTACATACATACCAGCCAGGAACTGTGCTAAGTGCTGGGGATACAAATAAGAAAAACAAAGACAATTTCTGTCCTCAAGGAGCTTATAATCTAATGGGGGAAGACAACACAGAAGAGGAAGCTGAAAAATAAGGATGGGTATGGGTGGGAGGGAAGAGCACTTTGGAGTTCAAATCAAGCAGAGCTGCAGCTGGAAATGGAGAGGGAGCTGGGAAGTCTAAAGCTCTGTCTTCCAAAAAGCAAAGCTTTGGGAGTTTAATGCTCCACCCTCCAGCCATCCAATCAGAGGGGAGAGAAAGAGAATGAATTTAATTTTAGACATGAAATACAAAGGGCAATAGGATTTTCTGAAAATTCCCAGAAAAGACTTTTCCCTAGACTCAGAGCTATAAAATGGAGTTTTAAGAATTGAGACCTAGGACTGTTTTTTTTTTTTTTCAAAATCAATGACAGAAGAACTAGAGAGAAGTAATTCTTATGAATTTCTTCCTCAAAAGCCTAGGAAATGGGAGGGACAGGGAGCCCATAGAGGTAGAACCCAGACTCTATAAAATCCAGATCCATTGTGATGCCATGATGCAAGGAGTCCTCAGACCCTTTCTGCCTAATGGCACTGACTCTGGGACCTGAAATTTCTTCTGTTAGAACCATTCCTTTAATTTAAAACCCATTTCAAGTGAAAAATATTATCTGAGAGCCACTATCAGCCTACATCTTAATTAAATTAGTTTATCAGATTAGCTTGTCACTGAGCATAGCCTGAGAGAATGGAACATGTATGTATCCCAAGTACATTTAGAAGATGTGGAGTAGGAAAAAATCCAGAGTAGGAATCTGGTAGGGTGAGGGTGGGAAGCATAGAGACAAGCTCAGTTTAGGTGCATCAGTATGGGGTTCCTAGGGAATAGAAAGACACTGGATTCCTGGAGAAAGAGGCTGTGATGCTCAAAAAGGGGGTGGGGTGTGCTGAAATGGTATAGGTATCAAAGATAAGTGCAGAGAACTCATTAGAGCTGGAAGGGATCTCATAGAGCACCTAGTCCAATCCCTACATGTTACAGATGAGGAATCAGAACCTCACAGAGGTAAAGAGTTAAAGGTGACCAGTGTCACATAGCTGATTGGTGATACAGCATAGATTAGAACCTAGGTGTCCTCCTGCCTAACCTAGCTTTCTTTCCACCACCATACTGGCACAAACTTCTCTAACAATAAGTAGTGCTACTCAGTCCAAGAGGGAGCTGAGGTACTGTGTGCTCTCTCTCTCCACCAAGGGATCCATCTGGATCCAAGTATGTCACCACCAAGTACTAGATTGTGTTCAGGCCTGTAACGAAAGGAGTTAGGCTCATTTTCTTTTCACATTCTTCATCTCATTATATCCTTACCCTGCCCCACTATTGATGATTTAATTAAAGCCTAGATTTGGGCTCATGTCAAGGTTCCCCCCAAAAGGAAAAATTGAAAGGTATTCAATGTAAAGTCTGAATCAGATGTAGAACAGGTGTTTACTTCCTACACACAAAAGAAATATTAAAAACAAACTCAAAAGACCAAAAATAAATAAAATAATGTTAGGTATCTCATAGCAAAAAAATAACTGAAACTGACTCAGAAAAGTGGTCAAGAGACATTGTAAGATTCATTGAACTGCTGAAATATAATCCCCCAAGAGAGCCCAGATATCAAAATTTTTTAAAGCAATTGGGGTTAAGTAACTTGCTCAAGGTTACACAGCCAGGTGTTTCTGGGTGGGTGCTAAGTATCTGAGCCCGGATTCGATCCCCAGGTTTTCCCGCCACCTCACTGCCCCTAAGATATCACATTTTTAAAAGTCACGAAAGAAAATTGTCCAGATTTTTTTTAGAAACAAAGCACAAAGTGAAAATAGAAAGAAAAAAACCCTAGTGATCACTTCCTGAAAGAAACTTCAAAATGAAAACTCCAAGGAAGATCATAGCCAAAATATAGAGCTTCTATGTCAAAGAAAAAAAAAAAAGACCACAAGCAGCCAGAAAGAAGGAATCTAAGTATGGAGGAACAATAGTCAGTATCATACAAGATTTAGTGGTCACCATTATGAAGAAACAGAGAGTTTGGAATGTAATATTTCAAGGTGAAAGATAAAGGCTTTACAATCAATAGTAACTCTAAAAAACTAAGTATAGTCCTACAGGGGGGAAATGGATCCTTAGAAAAATAAAGGATTTCCAAGTATTCCTGATGAAAAGATCAGAACTGAAACTTGAAAGACATTTCCAGTTAATTCATGGAAGTGCTCATATGTAATATCTAATATCCTTGGGCCACATTAGATCAGGTACAGGACATTTCAAATGCATATACATTGCTATTGCTTCTAGGATAAAATAGAAACTCTTCTAAGGGATGTGTTCACAAATGATTAACAACCAGCGTCGGGGGGGGGGGGGGAAGGATATTCATGACATACTTTAAAGTTCAATCCACATTAATAACACTTTCTGAACAAGTTTGAGCTGGATCCAGCATACTTTTGACTTTTCCATTTGGCTTTTAAAGCTAATTGCAAATTAGCTCTAGTATATCTTTCCAGCTTTATTAGATACTTCTCCCCTTCTTGTGCTTGATGGTCCATCCAAAATAGTCCTCTTGTTGATCTTCCCCACCAGCACTCCATCTCCTACTGTCTCCCATGCCAGGAATGCATTCCTTCCTTGCTTTTGCCTCACAGAGTACCTTTCTTCGTTCAAGAAACAAATTAAGCACCACCTTCTAAATGAACCCTTTGTAGACTCCCCAGATGCTACTGCCCTCCTTCCCAAATTACCTTGCACTCAACTTCCATTTATTTATTTTGTACTTATCAACACACATACATGTTAATAAAGACATACACGTACACATGCATACATATAATTATGTATGTGTGTACCTGCATGCATACACACACAATATATAAGTATGTACATTGTCTCCCTTAATAGAATGTAAGCTCTTTGACCTTAGGCACTGACTGTCTTATTTTTGTATTTGTATCTATCTCTAGAGTCTAGCCCTATTCTTGGTGTTTAATAAATGCTTATGGATTGAGCTATTCCTCTATGCCCTGCCACCCTGGAAGCTGTATGCTTAATTACTTATTACTGGCCATCTCTTGAATTTTGAGATGGGTTATGTTTCCAACATGGTCCAGGTCAGATGGAAGTAGCCAGTACAGCAGAAAGAGGCAGGTGGAGAAAGCTCTTCATTTTCTCTAGCTTTTAATATGATAATAACAGCAGCGAAAACAGCAATTTACACTTTTATGGTGCTTTAAAGTTTTCAAAGCTTTGCAGAAAGCAGCATGGATATGGAATCATAGAGCTTGGGTTTGAAACTCAGTTTTCATACTCAGTATCAGAGGATAATAGATTCAGAGATAGAATGGACCAGAAAGGCCATCTAGTGCAATCCCTGGATTTTACAGATAAAGGAACTGAAGCCCAGGGAGGTTAAGTAACTGACACCCAGATGGCACCAAATCTGGGATTCAGACTCGGTTTCTCGACGCCACAATCTGAATCTCTGAATCTAGGTGTCTTTCTATTACTTTCTTTTTTTATTACTATTACTATTAAAAGTAATATCTAGCCTTAAAGTTTGCAAAACACCTTACATACGTAATCTGATTTGGTCCTGAGAACAATAGTGAACAATTAGTGAAATAGATACTATTATTCTCCCCATTTTGCAGATAGGCAAACTAAGACTTAGAGAGATTAAGTGATAAGATACATAAGATTGTATGCCCAGGGACATACAATTACTAAGTGTCTGAAGCAGTATTTGAACTCAGATCTTCTAGATTCCAACATCAGCACTGTATCCACTATTTGCTGTGTTAACTCCGGCATGTCACAACCTTTCTGGGTTTCAGTTTCTTCATCTTCTTCAGTTTCAGATGATGTAGTTGGAGTAGAAAGAAAGACTCTTTGAGCCCTTGTGGCTGTAAATCCCATGAACATAAAGTCCCCTACATATAATATATAATTTAATCTCATCAATAACCCTATGAAGTGGGAACTGAAATTGCAAGTATTATTATCCCCATTTTACAGATAAAGAGAGTTTCAGTAATTTATCCAACGTCACATACCTAGTTATTAAAGAACAGAACCAAGATTCTGACCTAGGTCCTCTGATTCCAAAGATGTGCTAATAAATGTTTAAAAACTAGGTCACACACAAAAAAAAGGTGCTGACACACTTTTAAGTTTAATCTGCATTAATAATAATACTGTCTCAAGAACTCTCTTATGACTTGACAATGAACAAACATAAAATAAAACAAATCAAGCCCTAAGTTATAGTACTGGCTGATTTCTGAGATTTCACTAATCACACTAAAAATTTAACAATTGGCTGTTGAGAATCTATACTCACTGCCTCCAGCGCATGTCTGATTCCTAAGGCCAACATTCTTTCCATTGAATGGGGTTTCTCATCTCAAGAAAACAGAAATTGCAGACCCACATTTATATTTTCCACATCTGGCTGTTTACCGCCTGGATTAACTCTGCCAAATCACAAGGTGTTAATAATGTTTATGAACTCCTCGTGAATGGAAACATTTTACCATCAACCTGGCACAAATTTTAATTTAATTTAAATTATGAGCACTGGAAACCCACGTGTCTACTACGAGTGACCAGAGCCATGCCATCAACAGTCAAACTTTTGTTGGTGCTCCACATACTAGTTTTCCAGTGACTTTTAACTAGGATACTTGGGAGCAGTTCAACTTTCAATTTTTCCAAGAGATGGCCAAGACTAACAGCAAAGGGCTGAGCAGAAAATAAAAATGACTTTGGAAAGAAGTTGAGCAGGAAGCAGAAAATCTCTTCTCTGATGAAATGTGCTTCATTTATTGTTTTTTGTCATATCCAGGCTCAAGAAAGTGCCAGAGAAAATGTTACTAATGCAGATTAAACTTTAAAGTGAGTCACTAGTACTTTTTTTTTTCAAGAGCTAGTTGTTAAACATTTAATAGCACATCCTTAGAAACTGAGGACCTAGGTCAGAGTTCTTTAATAGTTAGCTGTGTGACCTTGGGTAAATTACGGAAACTCTCTGATCTTTATCTGTAAAATGGGGATAATAATATGTATAATTCCCACCTCATAGGGTTATAGAGATGATTAAATTATATACTATATGTAGGAGGCGTTAGGATCACAGTAGAGCTATAACCAAGGCAAGGTGACTGAGACTTTTTCCCAGAGTGCAAATATTTAGAGGGGGATATTTCCTTCCCAACCTCCCTGCCCCCATCCATAGCCCCTTGCCTTGGGCCCCAGGTTGCCACCCCCTGGACAACCTCTATGGTACAACATTGGTTTCCCTGCTGTTCTTTACACACAGCATTTCCATCTCCTTTTTCTGATTCTTTTCACTAAATGTCCCCCATGTTTGAAATGCACTTCTTCACCTGTAATTCACAGAACTCATCTCTTCTGCATAATTGAACTCAAGTGCCATCTTCTACATGAAACCTTTCCTGATCTCTGCCAAATGCTAGTTCCCTCTCTCCCCAAATTATTGTGTGTTTATTTTGCATATACTTACCAATGGGTGTGTGCTGTCTCACCTCCATAAACTGAGTTTCTCGAGATCAGGGAATTTTTTGTTTTGTTTTGTTTGGAGGGCAATTGGGGTTAAGTGACTTGCCCAAGGTCATACGGCTAGTTTTTTTGTGTTAAGTGTCTGAGGCTGGATCTGAACCTAGGACCTCCTGATTCCAGGGCCTGTGCTCTATTCACTGCACCACCTAGCCACCCCGGTCAGGGAGTTTTCTTATTGTCTTTGTCGCCACATACCTTTCCCAAAGCCCCATTCCCTGCCCACTACTCCCTCCCTACCACATCTGACTGACTCTCAAGGATGCTGATGGTCTCAGGTTCAGGCTCCGTCTCAAACATTCTATCTCCTGCATCGTGCAGCATAGTCAGGTTATTAGAGCATTGACTTGGGGTCCTAGCCTCTTGTCCCATAGCAGTCTCTGGGTCACCCATAGAAAAGCCCAGCATATTCACAGGTTTTCATTGGTTTTCTATTTTAGAATCTTTTTATATGTCTTTTCTCAACTAGTGGAATGTCTTCAAGAGCTACTTTCAAATGACTTCCTAAAATCAAGAAGTTGCTGGAAAAGAGACTAAAATATGTTTTGTGATAGAAAAATAAAACAAAAACTGGGAACAAAATAAGTGATTGGGAAATTGTGGTATAGCTAGATGGCAAAGTGGGCAGAGCACCAGACATGGAGTCAAGAAAATATTAGTTCAAATTCGGCCTCAGACACTTACTAACTGTGTGATGCTGGGCAAGTCACTTAAAGCCTATTTGCCTCATCTGTAAAATGGGGACACATTTGAGAAGGAAATGGCAAATCACTCCAGTATTTTTGCCAAGAAATCCCCAAACCCCATGTAATGTGTTTATTATTTTAATGAATAAATAAATAAATATCTTTAAAATTTGTCAGTAATAAGTGATTAAATGATAAATTAAAATTTTATCAGCTGAGGAAACTGAGGCCTTCTCCCCCTAAATATCAATAGATATAACTCTTATAAACAAAAGCTCTTTGGGGATGCTCAGTAATTTTTAAGAGTGTAAAGCCATCCTGAGACCAAAAAGTTTGAGAAGCTCTACTCTATTAAAGAAGGTTAGCACCTTCTCTGAAACTTATGGTCTTGGAGAGGTCACTGCAGCAGGGAGAGGTTGAGTGACCCATCCTAGGTCACATAGCCAGGAAGTGTCAGAGGCAGGAATGAAATGATGGTCTTCCTGGCTCCAGAGGTCAAGCCTCTATCCACTACGATATGTTGTCTTTTACATTATGAATGTAATAAAGTACTACTGTGCCATAAGAAATTATCATGGGCTCTTAAATTTAGAACTGGAAAGGAAATTGAAGGTCACCGGATTTAATCCCTCCACTTTACAGATGAGGAAACAGCAGCCCAGAGAAAGGTAAGTGACTCCCAAGGTCATCCAGGTAGCAAGTAGCAGGGCTAGAATTTAAACCCAGGTCCTTTGACTACCAATCTAACACCCTTTTCAATGCACTGAGCCATCTGCGGGATGCACAGGGGCATGGGAAGACCTATAAGACCTGATACAGAACAAAGAAAGCAGGAGCAGGAAGACAATATTCCCAGTGACTATAATATTGTAAATGAAGGAAAACAACAATAAAAGAGCAGAATTTAGATTATACACAATGTTTGATATTGATCCCAGAGAACGGAAGATGAAATACATTTTCTTCCTATTGGAAGAAGTGGGTTCTTGCATAGGTGGTCAGTCACAGTCACTTGGTTTGCTTTGTGTAATTGTTTTTATTGGTTATTAGATAGGATTCTATTGGAGAGGGAGCTTATTGGGAAATAGTGTAAAAAAATTTAAAAATCAATAAAACATGAAAACAAAAAGAAAAAGGTCAAACTACTCCTTATCCCAGTGTCCTAATCACATGTATATTGAAGTGTTGTTTTCATAGTAAATGACCAATGGGAGGAAAGGCAGATTGACAGTTTTTAAAGGCAGTTATGAGACAATGTTCTGGTTATCTACTCTTTAGAGGGAGGGTAGGTAAGTTGGGAGTTGAGATTCGGAGACTAAGAAGAAGAAAAAAATGTCTCAATCAGAAGGATGATTTCAAATGTTCCAGGAGAGCTATATGTAATGTTAATGGAATAGGAAGATCTTCCCTGTCCATTAATAGGCCTATGTGACCACATGCTGCTTTCACAGCTATGATACATCCTGAATCACATAGACCCCACTGGGGAAGGAACTTGTCTGAGGAGGAGCTTGCTTAGGGAGAAGCTTGCTTACAGGGAGGCTTGCTTATTGGAAAGTTTTCACACCTTTTGGTACTAAGCTAATTAGGCATTGAGTCATGAGGGCTGTGATGCCTTCTGGCTCTGAGCTTATTAGTTGAAAACTAATGGAGGTTGTGTTTTACTTTAGGGGCTTGCTCATGAGAAGGACCATTTGATTCCCTGGACAGGACTCTGAGTAGTCATTTGTTAAGAGTCTCCCGACTACTCAGATGTTGGCAGGTGTATGTAAGTGGTTATGTTACTTTGTTCAGACAGTTGGAGCCCTGTCTGTTGGATTCTTTCTTGGATATTCACTTCTTTCTACTTCTCTGTATTTATATGCTTATTAATTAAAGTAAAATCCTTAACACTTTTAAAGCTGTCTTTCCTTTAGAAAAGCAGATCAAAGAACCTGTGCTAGCAGGCCATCCTGGGTGTGCTAGGGTGCTAATACACTACCTGAACAATTATGTCTATATGTAAAGGTAGGAGATGAGGGAGGGAAAGAGAAAAGAGTGAAGAAGTCTCTGTAAATAAATAGAGCTGAGTGGAGAGGCAGTATGGTATGGAGAAGAGAACCCAGGACTTAGAATCAGGAAGACCTGGGTTTTAATCCCACTTTGGTCATTTATTAGCTGTGTGAACCTGAAAAAAATCACTTGGGAACTCAGTTTCCTTATTCATAAATGAGAGGGTTGGACTTGGTTACTTATCTGTAAGGCCCCTTCCAGATTTCAATTTATGATTCTATGATTTTCTGGGCATATGGAAGGGGAGAGATGAAACTTTGCCTCAAGAAAGTGCCTTGGCTAGTTTCAGAGTGAGTCCAGCTTGTTTTTTCTATGTCCCAAGAAGCCTGGCTGATACCTTTAGCCTATTATCTATTGCCTTCATTTAATGGAGGCAGTTAGATAGTACAGAGGTTAGAATGCAGGACACAGAGTTTGGAAGGCCTTTGTTCAAATCCTACCTCAGATACTAAGTGACTGTGTGACCATACACAAGTCATTTAACTTCAGTCTACCTCAGTTTCCTCTTCTGTAAAATGAAGATAGCAATAGCTCCTACCTCACAAAATTGTTGTGAGGACCAAATGAGATAAAATATATAAAGTGCTTTGTAAACTTCAAAGAGCTATATAAATGCTAGCCTTTATTATTATTAATTATTCAATGCCCTATTTCAGTTTTCAAATGGGTCACTCAAAAGTCTGAAGAGGATACACACCCTTACAGCAAATTGTCTCTGTTACCTTCATCAAGGGAGATGTGATAGAGGGTGAGGAGAGGAAGAAGCAGAACTCAATTGATCAATTCCTACCACAAATATTCATCAAGCACTTTAAAAACTTAAAAGCAAATGTTACTATGATGGGTGAGGAAGGAAATGAGCATTTACATGGTGTCTACTATGAGCCAGGCAGAGCAGGGCAATGGCCTTCAAACATTTCATAAAACCTAGGATTGGAGGAGAGTTTTGAGATCACCACCTTCCATCAGACAGATGAGGAAACAATCTAGAAAGAATGTGACTTACCCAAGGTCACACAAGTGGCAAGGAGAAGAGTTGGGATTCAGACCTAGGACTTCTGTCTAAATCTAGCACCGTCTCCACTACACAATGAGAGGGTTTTTATGGGGAAGAAGGATGAGATATATTTTCTTGTCCTCAGACAGTGATGGAAGCGTAAATGGGTGAAGGTGACAAGGAGGTTGATGACTTTATCTCAGAAAAAGGAAAAGCTTTCAACAGTGAGAAGTGTCCAGATGTGGAGTCTACTGGCACAGGACCTATGACTTTCCTTTCACTCAAGATATTTAAGGGAGGGCTGGATGACCATTCATTGCAAAGCATGTTTCTTCTATGGGTTGGACCCCTGAGGTCCTTTTTAACCACGGGTATGATGCTTACATTAAGACAAACATTTATACAATATATGAGTACACCATGTGTATACACATATATATATATTGCATATATACAGATAAATATATTAATATAATATAAATATATTAACAAAATATAGATAAATAAAATATTTAGTTTAGGGACCAGTCAATAACCCTCTATCTTTCCACCACCACTGGTTCCAGGTAGCTTGTATGTCCTAGACAGAGAGATAGGAAGATATGGTGGTGGGGGGTGGGGTAGGAGTTCTTTCTCACCTCTCTAGTGTTTCACCTTTGGCAGGCAGCACATCACAGTGAAAAGAGCTCTGGATTTGGAATCTAAATCCAGGACAAGATTTCAAAGCCTTAAACTCCCTGGGTCATGGTTTCCTCAAGTGTAAGATGAGGGATTTGGTTTGCCATTCTAAATCTATCATCCAATAACAGTGCAAAAAACATCGCAATAATTTATTTTATTCTATACATTATTTTTATTATATAAGATTTACTATTTTGTTGTTATAAAATACTAATAAATTCTCGGTTTTATTTATATAAAACAATTATATTATTTACCTAGATTGTTTTGTGAAAAGTGAAGAGGAAACCCAATTTTTTTGTTATTTATGACATATTTTTCAATTAATAAGCATTTATTTTCTCTCCTTCTCACATCCCCCATCCAAACAACAAACCTTAATCATAGCTATTAGCAATCAAGCAAATTAATTGCATTTTTTTGTGCAGTTGTTTCAGTCATGTCTGAGTCTTTATGACCCCATTCGGGGTTTTCTTGGAGAAGATATTGAAGATATCGCCATTTCCTTCTCTGACTCATTTTACAGATGAGGCAACTGAGGCAAACAGAGTTAAATGTCTTGTTTAGAGTAACAGAGCTAGAGTCTGAGGCCAGATTTAAACTCAGGAAGATGAATCTTCTGACTTCAGACTTGGCACTCTATCCATTGCACCACTTAAAGCTGTGTGTCTTGTTCTGCAAATGTGGTCCATCCCCTTTCTGTCAGGAGGTGGGTAACATGTTTCATCTTTAGTCCCCTGGAATTGAGGTCGATCATTCTACTGATCGGAGTTTTTAAGTCTCTTGAAATTGTTCATTTTTAAGACATCATTATTGTAGAAATTTTTGTCCTGGTTCTGTTGACTTTTCTCTTCATCAGTTCATGCAAATTTCCCCAGGTTTCTCTAAAATTATCCCTTTCATCATTCCATATAGTCCAATAATATTTCATCTCATTCATATACTCTACTTTGTTCAGCCATTCCCTAATTGTTGGGCACCCCCTTGGTTTCACCTCTTGCCATCATAAAATTGTTACTATAGTTTTGTACATATAGGACCTTCCCCCCTTTCTTTGATCTCTCTGGGGTGTAGGCTCAGTCGTGGTGTTATAATGGGTCAAAAGGTGTGTGTACAGTTTAATAACTTTCATAATATTTTTAGTGAAAGAAAGGGGTAGGAGAAAGGCTTTGCTATATCAAATTCTGCCGCCAGTGCTAGGAGATCTCAACCTGTTTCTAATGTAGTCTGGCTCTAGTCAGCTATACATATCAAACTCAGTGAGTCCCAATGTAGAGATGGTTGGCCCTCAGGCCTAGTCCCCAGGGCCCTCATCAACACACAGACTGGAGTGAAATGAAGATATCAAGGCTGCCTATAAGGAAAGATAGGGGGTGGGCCTAGAGTTGGGACCAAATTCCCATTTTTAATCTTGTTATTTTCTTTATTTCTCTTTCCCAAACCCAGCAACTGCTTTTTCTCTGCAGAAATGCCCTAGGGCTTAAGCGCCCACATCAAAGGAAGACCAAAGAGACACAAAATGTAAAGCAGCAGGAGTTATAGAAGATGAAATAAATCCCCTCTGGTTAGGCCTAGACACAAAGGCTGGCAATGAACCTAGAAACTGCTCAGAGTGGGTCACAGCTGGCCTGGGAGGGGCATTGAGTTATCAATAGATGAAGGCATAGACACAGGTACAAATACATTAAAATGTGCATACACGTATCCATGCAAATAACCACACATGTACATGTTTATGTATATATAATATACATGTATGTACATGTACCTGTGCTCGTACATATAGAATTACACACTACCACCTAGCTGCCCTATTTGCATATACACATGCACATTAACACATATGTCTATACCTATAACCATAATCATACCCATGCCCATACTTATATTTACATACCATGAATTCACAGGTCCAGTCCCTATCCTTTCCATAACACACACACGTGTGTATATATACATGTGTATATGTGTTTACAGATAGGTATGTATGTATATGTGTGTGCATGTGTGTACATATATACACATGCCACTCAATTTACCAAACATTTTTTAGGAACCAAGAATGTCCAAATCCCAGTGCCAGGTGGTCCTGGGGCTATAGACTAAGCAGTGAGGTATGTAATAAAAATACCCATATACTTTGTGCTGGAATACCTGAGAAGAAGACTTTGGTTTGAGCCTTGGTTCTGTCACTTATGTACTCAGTGTATAATCTTGGACAAGTCATTCCTCTTGGTCTTTCCCCTGTATAATATTTTGGAGGGGAGGAGGGGTGTTAGACTAGCTAATCTCTAAGGCAGTGACAAACTCAAATAAAAACTGGGGGGGTCACTAAATCATGCATAAAGATCCCTGCAGGATGCATATTGACTTAATTTTAAAATGTAATGTTATATCTATGTTTTATTGTATACTTTATTTATTTTAAAAAATATTTCCTAATTGCATTTTAATCTGGTTAGGGCAGCACTTGAGACTGTAGGGAAAGGGGAGAATCATGTAGCCTAGGGCAGGGTGTTTGACACCTCTCTTCTAAAGTTTTCTTGAAGCTTTATTATTCTGTGATATAGCACCTGACCGAAGGTGGGGAGGGAGGGATAAATAATACATAAAAACATAGTATGAAAAGTAAAGGATTTAGCAAATGTTAGGTCAGGGTTTATTATACTTTTTGTGTCAAGGACCCCTTTGGTAGTCTGGTGATATCTATGGACCCCTTCTCAGATTAAAGTTTTTTTTTTCAGGAAGTTTTTATACATCTTTTGCCATTTGGCAATTCTGATTTTCAAGGAATAATTTTCTTCAGTATATTTTGTACCTCTTTAACCAAGCTATTAATTCTCTTTTCATAATTTTCTTGCATAGCTCTCATTCCTTTTTCCACTGTAACCTCTATCATTTCTTATTTGATTTTTTAAATCTTCTTTTTTTGCTCTTTTAAAAAAAAGTTATTTACCCTTTAGGAATTCTGCCACAAAAAGGCAACATGTTTAATCTGCATTTTTCTTTGAGGCTTTGCTTATAGATATTTTCAAGTCATCTTTTTCTGTGTTTGTGTCTTGAGCTTCCTTGTCACCATGGTAGATTTTATGGTCAGATTATCTTTCTGTTTGTTCATTTTTCCAGCCTTCTTCTTGACTTTGGACTATATATTAGTATTGGGCTCTACTCACTTCTGGGAGGAATGTCTGACCTGAGCCATTCTGGCCTTTTATATCCTTCTGCTGTTTTCTCAACTCAGTCTGGTGGCCTATAAGTAGCGTTTCCAAAGTGTTTTTATCTGAGAGAGGTCTCTTGACTTCCCTCTTGCTTTGTGCTCTACAAATTCCTGACTCATTTTGGGGTCTGCTGGTCTATGTGTGATTGAGTTTATATAGACTGCTGCTGACTGGGAGGTTCTGCAGGTGCAGGTTCTGATGGATCCCCCTTGGTTCTGCTCTCCTGCCCTGACTTATTTCCCTGCAGCTTTATGTGTAAGACCAAAAGTTAGAACTGAGTCCACTATGCCCTTAGTTCCAGAGCCACACAGCTCTGCCTCTGGAATTTGTTCTTTGCTGCTTACAGGGGTAGAGTCCCTTCTCCCTCATGACTGCAACTATTCCTCTCTACCTTGTCACTGTGACCAGGAACTGGGTAAGAGGTGAGAGAGTTGCCATATGGCACCTAGTCCTGTTCCCAGAGCTAGGATCTCTTTCTTCCCAGGGGTTCAGTGCCCTTACCATCCCTGGGTATTTGGCTGCTACTGATACAGATCTCTGCTGTGCCATGCACTGTAATGCTATTGCTGCTGCTCCTCTGTGATTCTTACCAGTCCCTACCCCAATGTCCATAGACCTCTCTATCTTCCTTAGTTCCCCTGGGCTGGAAAAAAAAAATGACTCACTGGGACTTTTTCTTGGCTTTCCTGATCAGAATTCTGTCTGGCACCTTTATGGGTTGTTGTAAAAGGGGTGTATTGGGAGAGCTAGACAAAAATGCTGGCTTTCACTCCACCATCTTGACTCCACCCCCACTCCCAATTAAAACAATGTTTTTTAAAACACCCGATAAAATACATAGGACTACAAAGGAACCAATTAAATTGAAATACAGTTTTTAGAGTATTAAAAGAACAAGTTCACAGACCCAAGGTTAAAAGCCTCTGATCTAATCAAGCCCAATTCATTTTATAAAGAGGGGAGCTGAGGTCCAAAGACACAAAGGAATTTGCCCACCACCACTTGGGTAGTGAGTAAAATAACTTAACCCAAGTCCTTTGACTCCAAAGGTAGCATTTTTCCGTGACATTAGGCTTCCTTTTCTCATCTTCTGCCCTATTCTCATTCTCTCTCTCTGTCTCTCTGTCTCTGTCTCTGTCTCTCTCTCTCCTCCCCCCCCACCACATATATACAGGAGTTGCTACACTCAGACTCAGCTCAAACCAGCTCATTAGATTTTTCAAGTGAGCACTGACACTTCAGAATCCACAAATGCTATAAATCAGGGCTTGATTTATTGTTTTGTTGATTATCTAGAGTAGACATGACAAATAACTGCCCAGTATGGCCAGGAAACACCCCCTAGAACCAGATTAAAATATAACTGGGAAATGTTTAACAAAATAAATAAAAAATATGATAGAACATGAATAATGTTAATATATGATTTTCTAAAACTTGAAGGGGTCCTCATGTACCAATTAGTGGCCCCATTTCTATTTGAGTTTGACATTATTGGTATGGAGTCTAGACAATTTTATGCCTAAATTGTCTAAAGTCTAGACTGTAGATTTAAGAAAATGGTGGAGTAAATGTTAATAATACAAATTAAACTGAAAAGTGTGTCTTACCTACATTTTCCACCGAGAAACAGCTGTTAAACACTTACCAGCATACTACTACATATCACACACACACACACATAAATATATGTGTGTATGTATATATATATATATTCACATATTCATATATTTACATCCATTCACCCGTCTGAATTCACACACAAAGAGGTGCCTTTTGAAGTATCTGCCCTCTGAAATGCCTACTTATGTCAAAGCCTCAGGCCCAGGATGAGGGAGTTGAGGGAGGGGAGGAGGGAAAAATCAATCTTAGATTTTAGAGATCAGAAGAGAAAAGAAAGACTTTAGCCTGAAGCAATGCTGCCAGCATATAACATCTTCCAATAAATACTGGCTTGTAGTTGGTGCCATCCTGGGGGCTGCCCAGAGCAAAGAGAAACATGGCCCCTGCCCCCTAGGTGCTTAGAGTGGGACAGTTTTCACTGCCTTGGAAAGGAAATCCATGATAATAATTTGTAATTTTTCAAGACCCTTTTCCATGCTGGTAGAATGGACTGATATCAATAATTGAGAAGGAAAGGAAAGGTATGGCATAATGATCCCTGGTTCTGGACTCAGAAAACCCAAGTTTAAATCCTGCAGCCTTGAATGCTTATTATCTGTGTAACACTGAAAAAAAAATTATTGAACCTCTCTGAGCCTCAGTTTCCTCATCAGAAAAACGAGGGAATTGGACTAGATTGCCTCTGAGAATCTTTTCAATTTTAGAAGGATGAACCTCTACAACAAACGAATTGTGATGAGTTTGAGGGGCTGGCAGGCTATGTCTGTGTAACAGGATTGGCCAGTGAGATCCCAGAACTGAAGGGCAGCTGCTAACTCTGAGAGCTTTTTGGATGAAGTTCATAAGGTCATTCTGACTTAAGTCCCCTTTCCCCTAAAAATAGGAAAAAATAGACACAAGAGAGATAGAAGCAATGGCAAGGCCATGTGTTCCTAACCTTCATGGTGGCAGCATGTGGGGTGAGGCCCCCGCCAGAAGGCCCACAGCAGTTCTTGTCTAGATTACCACCAGGGAAGGAAGCCATTGCTTTGGCCCCAGTTAGTGTCTTTTGGGGTCATTCTTAGTTCTGGTTCAATAACCATTGAAAAAGCTTTTCCTTACCTTGTAGTAAGTGAATAGGAAACATTGGGAAATGGGAAATACCTATGTATGCTCTGAATCAGAGGAGACGTGCTCCATTCCATGTCATCACACACTTCCAGAAGTTAACTCACCCCTTTACACATGTTTCCAGAATTCAGAAACAAGTTAAGAATACACACATCTGCAGTATGTATAGGCACATATGCATTGTACACGTGTGTATATTGCATAATATGCATTTATATGTGTGTATAATGTGTGTGCCTATTTGTATTCATATACAAATGTATGCATATGCAAATATATATTTGTATGTATTGATGCATTATATATATGTGTGTGTATGTGTATGCTATGTATATATGTGCGTATTATATGTAAATATAGGTAGTTGTGTGTGTGGTGTGTACGTATGTGTATATATGCATTGTACATGAGTGTGGTATGTGTATGTATGTGTGTATATGTGTGTGCCTATGTGTATAATGTGATTATATATGTGTGTATATACATTTTATTGATAGCTTTTATTTTTATATCTCTTTTTTCTGAATAGATCTCTTCTATCTGGATAGCAAAATAGAACAGTGGATAGAGAGTCAGACCTAGAATCAGGAAGATCTAAATTCAAATCCAGTCTCAAATACTAGCCATGTGACCCTGAGCAAGTCACTTAACCCTCTTTGCCTCAGTTTCCTCATCTGTAAAATGAGCTGGAGAAGGAAATGGCAAGCCATTCCAGTGTCTTTGCCAAGAAAACCCCAAATGAGGTCACAAAGAGTTAGATACAACTGACACCAGTGAACAACAATAAAAACATCCCTCACCCATCAAGCCATCCTTAAGTGTGACAGCATATTCAATGTTCCACAACCATAGTTTCCTACCTCTTCAAAGAAGAAAAAATAAAAATAACTCCATTTTCCCTGACTCCAGAAGGTAGGTTTGCAGGTCATCTTCATAGAGATATGAAGCTGGAGTGAAAAGATTGCCAAAGATGACAGTGTAGGAAAAAGAAAAAGAGGAATGCTGAGACCAGAGCTTTGAGAAACAGTCACATTAAGGAGTAAAGCAGAAAGTGATGGGATAGAAGGGTCTGCTGCTTCTAAAGCCAAGGGAAGAGAGAGTACATAGCACCAAGGAAAGGTCAGCAGAGCCAAAAACCACAAAAAAGAAAAAGTACTGAGTCTGAAAACAAAGACAATGGATCTGGCGATTAGGAGGTAAATGGTAACATTTGAGAGAGGAGTTTCAACAGGATGGTGAAGGTAGAAACCCAATTGGAAAAGACAATGAGGAAGTGGAAGCATCATGTATAGACACCTTTTTCAAGAAATTGGATAATGAAGTCATTTTCCTCAGGGATGTTAAATAGCCCTTGAGGAGCAGAGGGGTAACACAAGGAAAGATGAAGATGAAGAAGACCAAGAAGACAGGGGAGGAGGAAGAAAGGAGGAGGAATGTCCAGATGCTATGGTACAAGAATGACTGATTGGCCTTGGGGGAGAGAAGAGATACCTATTCTTTTGTGAAAGGAGGGGAGAAGGTGGGCCGAGAAGAGGAGATAGGCTGAGGAAGTTCAAATTTGGATGGTTTCATTCTTTTTAGTAAAATAGAGAGCTATGTCATCAGCCATAAGCGTGGGTGGATTGGAATTAGTGGGGAGAGAAGACAAGAAATGGCTTAGAACAGACACTTAAAGGAATTAGATAATAAATAAGGATAGAATAGGATTGTCAAGTAGCAGCAAAACCCTAACTGAAGATATATAGCACTTGTATACTGAATGAAGTCAATTTAATTCTGTCATTTTCTCTGATGATGAGTAGAATCTGACTACTTCCTCTTAGTAGCCCTTGAGGAAGAAGAGGGAAATTATATAATGAAAATTTCCCATGGATGAAGATTAAGATTTTAAGAATCTTGGAATGTCAGGGGACAAGGGAGTCTAGAGTGGCAGTTAATAAAATATTAAAGTGGCTCTCCATGAGGACAAGGGAGGTCATCTAGCATTTTGGCCAATCATTCTTGCTAACGGGCTTCAATGCTTAGTTGTTTCTAGGCCTCTGAGTGTAAGCGTTGTTGGGAGCCCCCAAAATTTCGGTGCTAGGGATAAAGTCTTGGTTATTTCTCTATTGGTGTAGCTTTTCCACTTATAAACTGTGAGTCACTAGGAGAACAAACATTAGACTTAGAGGAAAGAGAACTGGGTTTGACTTTAGCACTAACTCATTTCATGATCATAGACAAGTCACTTAACCTCTTTAAGAGCCTCAATTTCCTCCTCTGTATAATGACACTGCAGATGCTTGTTGCTATAAAAAACATCAAAGCAATATGAAATTATTCTTATTAATAATATTAGTCACTGACTAGTTTCCTCATGGGTTGCTGTTAGCATAATATCAACATGAAGCGGCCAATACGAAAGAGCTTAGGGAATAAACATGCTTTTGTTCAGTTATTTCAGCTGTGTCTGATTCATAACCCCATTTGAGGTTTTCTTGGCCAAGATACTGGAGTGGTTTGCCATTTCCTTGTCCAGCTCATTTTACAGATGAGGAAACTGAGGCAAACAGGGTTAAATGACTTGCTTGGGGTCACACAGCTAGGAAGTATCTGAACCCAGATTTGAAATCAGGTCTTCCTGACTCTAGACCCAGCACTCTAACCACTGTACCAACTTAGCTGCCTGTAAACATTCTAGAGAAATTATCTCAGATCAGGGCTAGCCTTGAACAGTGGCCAAAAAAAAAGTTTTGTGTGACAGCAAATCTGTCTTCTAAATCTTTCTCATCCAATATAACTCCCTCAACTACTCCCAGCCACTGTGCAGCTTACTAAGACCTGGAGATAAGTGAGATGTACTCTGAGGGTGAACAAAATCCAGAGCTAGCACCTGCATCTGTGCTAACATCATTTCCTGGAGGCAGTTGACAGAGCCCGTATCTGACTCCAGGGTCCTGGGTGATCGATGGGGCTGCTGATGACCTGGCCTAGGCCCAGCATGTGAGTGACAGATGATGGATGGGGATGGAGCTGAGTGTGCCAAGTCACTTGGCCAATACTAAGGCTAGAGTGAGACCTTCAGAGCCAAGAGCTAATTTAAAGAAGGAGGAAATAAAAAAAGCCCTCAGAGGTTGATATAGTTTCCTTGGCTGATCAATTAGCAAAGAGATCCATTGGATACTAGAGCTTAAAAAAAAAAAAAGTTACTGGTGCTGTAAAAAGAAAAAAAAAAAAGCCCCTTTAATCATATCAGTCTTCAAGACTGCATGAGGATTGTGGCAAAGATAATCATACCTGCCCATTAGCTAATGCTATTAAATCACTAATGCCCCTTCTCACCCCCAAGGCCAACAGCAAAGGAGAGCCAGTTGAGGAATCTCATCTTTGATGGTTCCTAAAATGAATGGACTGAGGCTGGGATTGTGGCAACAAAAGTTAAGAAAGAAGACAGTGAGGGGAGGCTAGGTAGTGAGTAGAGTGCTGGCCCCAGAGTTGGGGAGACCCCCAACCGGTCCGGCCTCAGACACTTAACACCCACACACATAAAAAAAAAACTGGCCGTTTAACCTTGAGCAAGTTACTTAACCCCAACTGCTTTAAAAAAAGAAAGAAAACAATGAACCCCCAAATCACCAAGATGATGGAGAGAGTGAGTAAGAGTTTTGTGCTTTTAACATTGGAGCCTCAGATTAAGGACACTCCTTGAAGCATGGTGAATGAGTTCTTAGGATAGATTTTTAAAAAGTCATGTTTGTACTCAGGAGTAAATATAGGGTTCTCATTCTCTTCTGAGGTTGTACAGATTGAAAATATAAACAGACCCAGGAAGGGTTTAGATCAGATTCTGAGTGTTAGGAAAACTAGGAAATATTTGAGGGATCGTCTCTGATTTAATATGAAGGAGTAGAAAGAGGGTTGTTCTCAGAGTCAGAACTGATCTCCAGTATTGGATCTGACATGGACTGTATGACTCTGGATAAGTCACTTAACCTCTCTGAACCTCAATTTCCTCTTTTGTAAAATGGGCTCATACTACTTACCATTTGAGATTATTGTGAAAATGTCACATTATAAACCTCCAAGTCCTGTATAAATGTGATTATTGTGCTTGGGAACTATAATCACTCAGACCTTGATAACCAGCTCAGCCTCTAAACATCACCTGACTCCAGCCCTCTTTTGATGCCTACAAATAATATCTCTGAAGAATGGTAATGGCCAATTTGCTCCAAAGCTATACCAGCTGTTTCTTGGTAGAGAGGTGATCGACTCTAAACCCAGAATGAGGCATGCATTGTCAGATGCATGTAAATGCATTGATTGGTTTTTAATTTGATGGTACATCTTTGTTTCAAGTGAGAGTTCTATTGGGGTGGGGAAAAGAGTCATTGGGAAGTAACTGAAATGTTAAACAAAATTGCGTCAATTTTTAAAAATGAGGGGAAAAAATACATCTCTCTTACCTTGAATACTCTAGTCCTTGAGCTCCTACCAGGGGTGGGGAACCTGTGACCTTCAGGTCACATGTGTCCTTCTAGGTCTTCAAGTGTGACCTTTTGACTGAATCCTAATTTTACAAAATACTTTCAATAAAATAATCTTTAAATTAAAAATACATATTTAATAAATAAAATGAAAGGTCTCAAGGCTGTAGGTTTCCCACCCTTGTTAGGGTCCTTAAGTGTGGCCTTTTGATTGAATCCAGATTTTACAGAATGAAGTTGTTCTGTAAAATTTGGACTCAGTCAAAAGGCCACACTTAAGGATCTAGAAGGCCACATGTGGTCTTAAGGCCATAGGTTCCCCAGCCCTGTCGTAGACATAGTCAGCGTCCTCCCAGCTGCTTAAAGACCCCAGAGCAGTCTCCAGTGCATGTGTTTGTTCACCTGTCTATGTTCATCTCCCAGAACTGTAACTAGGAATGCTTGTGCCTAAGTGGCCCAAAGCACAGCTGGAGCAAGTGGCAGGAAGCCCACCCTCAGCTGTGGTTGGGGAGATGAAGACGCCGGATGCTTGTAGTGCAAAGTTACTGCTGGAAAGATTGCCTTTCAAACAAAGGGCAACAGGGTGGGGCAGAAGTAAGCTCACCCCAAGTCCCATGCAGGTGGCTTCCTATTTTAAGTAATCATTCTTGCTAGCAAGGTGCTATGTAAGTTCTATTGTTTCTATGCTGCTGGAGGACTACAAACGCTATCAGCCCTGTCTAAATCCAGCACCCTCTAAATTTGACCCTCTGGAGCAAAGCCCCAGTTGCCTTGACCTAGTTATAGATCCGGCACCTCCACAGATTGTCGGACTCCTTTCTTCTTCCCTGCTAATGCTGGGAGGGTGAGAGACTAAAGAGAACAGTCAGACTCTTCCAAAACACATCCTCTAGTTCCCCACTGGAGACAGACTCCTGATCCAGAGGAATTCCTTGCGCCAAAGCAAATGCGCATTTTTGAGACGATTCAACATACTGTAGTTTTATATCCTCCCCTCTTCTACAAACATGTCTCTTAGTGTGTAATGAATGCTTTAAAAGAATCATATCTTTGATTTCCTACAGTAAAGAGGAAAGGAAATGACATGATCTATGACTAGGAGAAACACGGTCACCTTAATCCTAAAAAAATAAAAATAAAAAAATCCAACAACTTTCCATCTTTAGACTTTAATTATATCTCCCTATTCTCTTTATGTGGCCCACCAATTTTAAACAGTATGAATCATTATGCTTACGCTGATCACCGTTTTCATTTTGTATCCCTGCTGAATCTCCAGATACCAAAGGGCATAATTGAAATGTTCTACAGCTTGAGCTCCAAGAAGAGGGATTTACCTTCTTTTGAACATCCTGGCACTCAGGGGCATTGTGAAGCCTGACATGTAGGATGTAGAGGCTGGCCAGGGCAGTGGCAGGGCCTGCAAAGGAGCAGTTTATCCCCAGACAAGTGCCTGTAATTAGCCCTCACCCAGCAATATTTTATTTCTCTATTTTAACCTCTTCTCAAACTGCTGCCCTTTCTTTTCCTTTTCACAGAGAACTCAATTTTTTTTTCTCTTCTGCTGTATCAGCCAGGAGTCTATTCAAGGAAGCAGAAGTTATAGAATCCCAGGACATCTGAGGTGGGAGAGCCCACAGAGATCATCTACCAAGAGGTGTCAAACTTGGGCCTCTGGGTCATAAATGCCTGCAGAACTCCCAAGTTTGACCCAAACCAGGTTAACATGTAATTGGGAAATGTTTGGCAAAATAAATACAAATATAACACAACACAGATAAAGTTAATTTGTAGTTTTCTAATTCAAAGTGGGTCTTGCAGGGCTCTCCTGACACCAATGATCTAGGCCATCCAAACAGGACTCCTCTCTACATCAGCCCTGACAAGTGGTCCTCTAACCTCAGTTTAAGAACACACTGCCAGTCATTAAGATTTGAATGCTTGTTAGAAAAGGTGCCAGCCCAACATTTACTCCAATTGGAAACCTAGACTTATCAGAAGAGATATCAATGCATTTCCCTCATACTCTTCTATCCAGATGTGGCACTCCCTTATTTCTCCCTCTCTACCCTATTGATGACACATGATACATTAAAGTCTGAATACACACCTAGCATGGCCATTAGATTATAAGCTCCTTGAGGGCAGGGACTGTCTTTTGTCTCTTTTGGTATCCGCAGAGCTTAACATAGTGCCTGGCACATAACAGTGGCTTAATATTGATTGGTTGATAAATGGTAGGTTAAGAGGAACAGAATATTTTTATGAGCAACCACAAGCAAGAATAACAACAATAATAAAATATAGGACCTACCACCATAAAGCAGCCAGAGAAGCATTTTCGTCATCAAAAAGGAGGAAGAGGACTGATAGATATTCTTAGACTGAATGATAAAAGAGGCTAAAAACTTGAAAGAAATAAATCTCTTATGAGATTGTGAGCTTCTTAAAGGCAGAGATGCTTTTGGCTTTTTTTGTATCCCAGTGCTCAGCCCAGCACCCGACACATTATGGAAGCTTAACAAATATTTGTTGACTGACCCACTTCATGCAGCAACAAGAAAGTCTGACAATTGATTGAGCTTACCCAGTGTAACTGAGTCTGGTTTACTTCCAAATGGAGCCTTATGGATTGGCTAAGATTCAAGCACAAAGCCAAGCCAATAGTGGCTCCTGCCTATAATGTCTGCTTCTGGGGAGGCTGAGGCTGCAGGATTACTTGAGTTCAGTAATTCTGAGTTGTAGGCAGGGCTAAAGCCAATGAGGTGTCCACACTAAGCCTGGAAGTATGGTGAGCCTTCTGGGAGCAAGGAGTTTACCAGGCTGCCACAGGAGGGGAGGACTAGCCCAAGTGGGCAACAGAGTAAGTCAAACCAAGGGGGAATAAGAAGCATTCATTATCTGTGTTGTTTTGCCTCTTAGTGGAGTTGTCCCAGATGTTTTTGATGAGTCTTATAGATGAGTTTACATACCAACCTTTCATTCAATTACAAAAATCAGCTATTTATTCCACCTGTGCACTAGTTCACCAAACACTAACATCAAAGAACAGGGATAAGATAGAACCATTTCTATCTGCATCCTTCCTTTCCAGCCTGAGCTTCTGATTTTTGAGACTTTTCCTACCATGACACATCCTCACCCTAAAAGTTGACTTCACCCTTGGACCTCCCACATTGGAAATGCCTTCTGTCCCTTCATCCCCTCTCTCTGGTTGGCTGACTCCTCCCAGAACCTGCATTTTAAGGAGGTAACCCAGTCTGGCTAGCCATGCCTCCATTCCCCTCCAGTCTATGCTCCTGAGTCTCCAGGCTTTCTTTTTCACTCTCCCAAGCAGGTTCCTTCATCCCTCTCCAGTTCCCTTTTATGTGTGGTCTTTCCCCTCATTAGAGTGTCAGCTCCTTGCTTACAGGGATCACCTCATTCGTTGTACTTGTATCCCCAGTGCCCAGCACATAATAGGAGCTTAATAACTATTTGTTGATTGACTGAGGTTACACTATTATGGCTATTGTCAAAGGCAAGAGTCAAACCTAGGTCTCTCCTGACATGAAGTCTAGCAAGCATTCTTTCCACTTTACCACACAGCCTTGAATAGAGCTGCCTTGATACAGAAGGTAGACTTCCAATCCCAGTTCTAACTAAGCCACAAGTTCTTTCACATCAGGTAACTGGCACAGAGTTGAGGATATAGTCCCTGCCTTGTTTCCCTTATTAGTTCTGGGAGTGTCTGAAGCTTTGTTTAATACCATTTCAGTGGGTCTTTCATGGTAAGACAGATTTACAGATTCTGTCCCCAAGCCTAGAAATGCCTTTTTATGTTCCCACAGACCTCTGATCCCTGAGTTATGTAGGCCTCCTCTCAGCTGGCCCTCGTAGGAATACAGAAGGGTCAGCAGCAGCCTGGGTCTCTGGGGGAACTCTGGCCTCCTGAGAATAGGCTTGGTCTGTTCAAGGGAAAGTGTTCTATGTCACATGTAACAGCCTTAGCAAGATTTGAAAGCCAGAAACAAGTCCTGGCAGTGTTTCTGCCTTTCTGGGGCCCTGTGCAATGTGCCCAAGTTCCATGGCCTGTGCCATGGGCCAGGGTTTGGTGTGCCAGGCAG
>NW_027186296.1:34064681-34089558 GCF_028583685.1 Petaurus breviceps papuanus | reverse complement strand
TCTCTCTCTCTCTCTCCCTCTCTTTCTTCCTCTCCCCCTCCCATTTTCTCCCTCTGTTCCTTTCCCTCCCTCCTCTCCCCTTTCCTTCAATACCACTGGGAGCTATTCTGCAATTGCCCCAGTATGAAATATGCTAAAGAAGAGAAATCAAAGCTAGAACCCCAAACCAGACTTTCTCATCACCAAGACAACAGTGTTAAATACAATACCCAGGTGCTGTTTAGAGGGCCCATGATGGTTATTCACTATCAATGGCCTTTTCTCAGGCCTCATCTTGAGTCCTCTGCACCATTTGACACTGTTGATCACTCTCTTCCTGGATACTTCCTCTTTCTTGCGTTTTCATGACACGCTGGCCATTTTCCATGCTGCTTCTCCAGAGACCACACCAGGAGAAGCTGAGACTCTCAGCTCCAAACTCCCTGGGACCTAACATCAGCCATTTTTTTTTTGTCCTGGTGCCGTTCCATGGCATTAAACCTCCACCACCTCCCCCACACTTTCTCCCCTCTTAATCTAAGAGCTATAATCAAATCAAATTGCTAATGCCTCTAGAAAAGACATATTAATGGATTGCCCTATTGTGCCCCTCATTTCTCAAAGCACCCAAATAATCCTTTCCTGGCCAGCACTCCCTGACATAAGTTGTCTCCATCATCAGATTGTAAGCCCCTTGATGGAAGGGACAGCCTCAATTTTGCATTAGTATCCCCAGTTCTTAACATGGTGTTTGAAAAGGGGAGAGGAGAGGAGAGAGACAGAGAGAGACAGACAGAGACAGACAGAGACAGACAGAGACAGAGAGACAGAAACACAGAGACAGACAGACAGAGACAAAGAGAGACAGAGAGAGAGAGAGAGAGAGGGAGAAGGAGAGGAGAGAGAGGAGAGAGAAAGAGAGAAATACTCAGATGCTCTTTCACTCATTCATTCATTGATTCATTCACTGCTCTGTCCTGTCTTTTTTGCAAGATTATCGTCCTTGTCCAGCCTCCTCTGTGTGGGTGTAACATGGCTCTCTTCATCTCTGTACTCTTGGTAATCTCATAAGCTCTCAAAGATTCAACTGTCATTTCTGTGCAGTTGATTCCCAAACCTACATATCTCTCATCTCTCTCCTGAGTTCCTGTCCCTCGTCCCCAACCGCCTGTTCTGTTTCTCTAACTGAATGTCTCAGACATTTCAAATTCAGCACATCCAAAACAGAGCTCAACTCTCTCTTTCCCCTTAAATCCATGCCCTCCAAGTAACTGCTTCACTCCTATTGAGAATACCTTCGTTCTTCCATTCGCCCAGGTTTACAATATGGAGTGAATCATCCTCACCTCTTCACTCCCCCATACCCAATCAGTTGCCAAGTCCTATTAATTCTAGTTCCACACGTCTCATATGCATCTTTTTTTTTCCACTTACATTTCCCTTGCCCTAGATCAAATGCCTGATTATCACAATAGCTTTTTTAAAAAATATATTTTTTCATATCACCATAGTATCCCATGTATCCTTCTCTCTTCTCCTCCCAGAGAGCCATCCTATATGACAAATAGTATTTTTGGGCAAGAAAAAAAATCAACAAACCCGATAAATACATTGAAAAAGTCTGAAAACATGTACAATGTGTAACATCTGTGGACCTCCCACTTCCACAAAGGGGTAGGTTAGGGGTGTCTTCTTATATCTCTTCATTTAAGACTCATTTGATCTTTATAATTTTGTTACATTTTGAGGGGTATGTAATTCTTTCTATTTACATAATTGTAGCTACTGTGTATATTGTTTTCTTGGCTCTGCTTACTTCATTCTGTCAATTCATACAGATTCTTCCATGTTTCCTTTATCCAATTGCCTCTTAACTGGTTTCCTTGCATCTAGCCTCTTCTCTTTCTAACATGTCTTCCACACAGCTGCCAAAGTAATATTCTTAAAGTATAGATTTTATCATGTCACTCCCATACTCAAGAAACTTCAGGGGCTCCCTATTGCATCAAGGATAATGTATAATTTCCTCTGTTTGTCATGTACAACCATCTGCAGTCTGGGTCTAGTCTTGCTTTCTAGGAGGATGGAATATTACTCCTCCTCATACATGATATTCCATCCAAATCAGTCTACTTCGTGTTCCCCAAATATAACATTCTATCTCCTGCCCTTTACCTTTGCAAAAGCTATATCTCATGCCTAAAATGCTCTCCTTCCTCATTTCTGCTTCTTGGAATCCCTAGCTCCCTTCCAGACTGAGCTTAAATGCCATCTTCTTCAAGTCAAAAAGAATTTATTGAGAGACCATTATGTGTTAGGCCCTGAGCTAAGCACTGTATAAAAAAAAAAGAACCCAAAACAAAATCCAGTCCCTACTCTCAAGGAGCTCATAATCTAATGGGGGTCTTTCCTGATTTCCCCCAGTTCTTAGTGTCTCTTCCCAAGAAGCTACTTATTTTGTATATATCCCATATTTATTTACCTATGAGCATGTAATATCCCCCTTTCTCCCTTCTCTCGACCCTCCATATATCTTTCTTGAGGTCAGAGACTGTTTGACTTTTGTATTTGTATCCTTAATACCTAACATGCCTGATATACAGAAGGCACACAATAAAAGCTTGTTGATTAATCCATACTCCTGGATGTGGTCTGACCTCTGTAGAGTACAGAGGGACCATTGTGTCCCTCTCTCTGAGCAGTATCCTGTTAATACTTCTAAACCTAAGATCACATTAGCTATTTTTGGAAGTTACATCATACTACTGACTCATGTGGAGCTTCAGTCCATTAAAATCCCTAGAATTGCTTCACATGACCTGTTAGCTAACCATGTCTCCCCATTTTGTCCTTGTGCAGTTGCATTTTTTCATTTAAGTTCAATACTTTAAATTTATCCCTGTTAAGTTTCATCATCTTAGGTTTGACCCATCATCCCAAACATCTTTTAAATCCTAATTCTGTCTAATAATTGTACTTCCTTATTTCTTACTCTTTGTGAATTTGCTGAGCAGGCCATCCATGTCTTCACTCATGCCCTTGATAAAAACATTGAAGAGTATTGGATCAGTCTAGAAATCTTGTCCAAAACAATGGAAAACTTGGTTATATAATTTTTTTTCCTGATGAACCCATGATGGTTCTTGATAATCACTGCTTCCCATGTACATAGAAACCATGTTTAGTTACTCTTATGAAATTTTTCTAGTTTATAGTTTGAATAATCTAATTACTCTTTTTTTAAAAAAAAAATAGGATTACCTACTTATTTTCAGCCTTGGACCCATTCTCTCATTCTTCATTCTTTAGGGATTACTGTCAGTAGCTCAAAAATTACAGGAACAAGTTCTTATAGTACCTTAAGAGAATTCATCCGGGTGAATTCATTAGGTGAATTTAGCTCATGTGGGACAAACTTGTGCTCTCTGGTTAGATATCTCCTCATTGACCTTGGGATTAAATCTCTTCACTATTGTTGTTTAAGCTGATGAAGAGGAAACAAGGCAAGAAAGGTGATAGATGAAACAGATGATGGAAAGGAAAGATGATGGATTTGTTCAGAAGGTGGAGGGAGAAAGATGATAGACTCAAAGAGTCAGAGAATTTTAGAATTCGATGGAAATGGAGAAATAATCTGGTATAAGATTTTCCTGAAAAGTAAATCCTCTCTGCAAGCATTCCCTCAAGTAGTCATCTGTCCTTTGTTTGAGCATCTTCTGTGATGGAGGACTCACTCTGTTCCAAGATAACTCATACTAAGTTTGGCAGCTCTAATTATTCTCCTTAATATTGTGCTCTCTACAACTCCTACTCATTGGTCCTACTTCTTTCTTCTGGAGTCAAGCAAATTATTCCAATCAACTCTAATCCTTCCTTCATATGGCAATACTTCTGTCACATTTGGAGCTCTCAAGCTCTTCCCAAGGTTGGGAGGACAATGTCCAGATTGATTGAGGGAGCTTATCACTGTCTCAGAAAGGGCTTAGCAGAATTTACTTGGTACTAAAAAACTAATCTTATCCAATGGGGCAACATTAATTGTAGCTTCAGCATTCATGACACCCAAGGACCTTGAGGTGAAAAGCACTCCTTTCCACTGCTTCTTAGGACCCCTTCTCAGAGCCTAGTGTCCCAAGGAGGACATACAGTAGCCCAACCATGGATGAAGTCTACTGAGAAACCCCAAAATGTAACTATGCTCTTCCCCAGACCCCAGGGACTCACTAAAGTCTGAGCTGCCTTCCTAAGGCAACCAAGAGGTCAAAGGCTCCATATTAACAGTCAGCCCCAACTCTCTGGGCAACTAGAAGGCACAGTGGATAGAGTGCTGTACTTGGAATCAGGAAGCCTTGAGTTTGAATCCTACCTTAGATACTCACTAGCAGTGTGACTTAGCCTCTCTCAGACTCAGTTTCTTCATCTGTAAAATGGGGAGAAGAATAGTACCTACTTCAGAGGATTGTTATAAGGAACAAGTGAGATACCATATATAAAACGTTTTACAAACCCTAAAGCACCCCATAATTATTAGTTATCACATATGTGTACATATGTGTGTATAAGTATGTATGTATGTGTATATATATATGCATATCTAGATAACATTTCTCCAGGCTCACTCTGCTCTTCCTCCTCAAATCCTCTGACACACACATCACCCCCATACACACAGAAATGTGGCTCCGTTGTAGGCGATTCCAGACTGTTCTATTTAGAGCCTGACTAGTTTACGGTATCCCCTCAGCTTCTGTCCTGGAAATAACAACATTCTGCTTCTCTCTGTGTTTTCCCCTCTGCTCCAGGAGAAGGTGGCTGAGGAGCATTTGGGTGCTTCTGATGAAATAATCTAACCAGGGAAAGGGCATGAACAAACTCCATTAACTCCAAGGTATGACCCTCCAGGTTCTATCAGTTAAGTCAATTATATATTGCCACTGCCCCTTTTTCTACTGGGAATCCAGGATCTTCATCTCTTTTATGCACCCTTTAAACCTAAGTGCCCAGGAGGATGGCAGCTGTGCTGCTGTTGTGAGGATTCAGGGTGCATACATTGGATTGTGTATGAGACACTGGCCAGACCTTCCAGACCCAGGAGCAATGACCCTTGTCACTGAGTTCAGTCACTGGATCATTATTCATCATAAAATGAATATCTGTTGCCCAATGTCTGGGAGGTTCCACACATTGAGAGATGAAAGTGGTCTAGACAAACCCAGTCTCTGGGATTCTATAGTGGGATTCTTGATCTTTGTCAACTTCCCTTACCATTTTATCTGATCTGGTACCCATCTTGACACCCAAGAGGCAGGAATTCCCTTCTTTAGGCATCATTAAATTTCATCAAGGTTAGCACCTTCTGCCCTTCTAGTATATCCAGCAGACACACCCATGGGGCAAAATCCATAAATGATCTGACACCAGAACATCCTGAGAATGGAGTCTATTGTGTTGTTTCTGGCAAATTTTGCTAGTAGCAGGAGCCATCCCCAACCCCCTTCTGCAAATGTGCTGTACACCAATACAAATATTATTTGGTGTCTTCATTTGCTTAGTCCACATGTCTATTACCATCAGCCATAGTCAGCAAACACCTTGACTGTTTTACAAATATCTCTAGAACCTCACAGTGAACTTGGGGGCCAATAACCAAAATAACCTAGCTAGGAAGCCATGAAGGCAGATTACTTCCATCAAAAAGTACCATTTGATTTGAAGGGTCAAAGGCAGCCTGGGACATAAAAGCAGCTGAGAAGATCAGAGATTCAGAGTTGGAAGACACCTTAGATGGCATCTAGTCTAACCCTTTCATTTTATAAATGAAGAAACTGAGGCCTAGAGAGGATAGATGACTTGACCAAGGTCATGTAAGTCATAAGGATTTGCACCCAGGTCCCTTAACTCCAAATCCAATGCAATTTCTCTACTGCTTATTAATATATCCAAGAGTATTGGTCCACAGCTATGGAAATAATAATGATTGCTTAAGAATAGCTCACCTAAGGGCAGCTAAGTGATGCAGTGGATAGAACACCAGCACTGAAAGCAGGAGGACCTGAGTTCAAATCTGGTCTCAGACACTTACTAGTTGTGTGACCCTGGTCAAATCACTTAACCCTGATTGCCAAAAAGACAAACAACAACAACAAAAAACCTACAGCTCATCTCTTCCTCCAAGAATACATTATTTTCTTCAAAAAACAGTTCAAATATCACCTTCTACTTTTTTTTTTTAATGTATGGAGAGGCCATGTGATGGTAAAGAAAGTTGGCCTGATTGTTAAAAAAAAAAAACCTGGGTTCAGGTCATGACCCTGATACTGGCTGAATGGCCCTGAGCAAACCTCTCAGTGCTGAAAGCAATGCTCTAAGACTCTAAGAGGGGGAGGCAGAGTCAGGATGGCGGAATGGAAACAGGACCTCCGGCCGACTCTGGCTTCCACCTTTCCCAATTCATGTAAAGGGGGTCTCTGAACAAACTTTGGAGCTACAAAGCCCACAGGATCACACAGAGAAGCTAGCCTCCTGCTGAGGACAGCCAGGCAGGCCAGTGGGATCCGCCAGCACAGTGCTCTGGGAGCCAAGCCCAGCTCCACCCTGAGGTTTTAGCCCCAGGGCGGGCCTGACCAGCTCCAGCTGGAGGGACTCCAGATCACCAGCAGCTGTGGCTGTTGCCTGATTTATCAACACATAGATGCAAAGGACAAAGTGAGAAGTCAGTGCAGTGTGGACTTTGGGACCAGTAGTTGGGAGAGCTTTTGCTTCCAGGGTTAGAAGCCTCTGAGACACCTTGGCTGGGGGGTGGGAGGTGGGGGAGGGGGGAGGCCACATTGCAGCTTCAGCTCCTGGCCTGCAGACTGTAGGGGGACCAAGCGACCAGTCTGAGGGGTAATCGCTCTTGCTTTAACCTGCTTGGATCTGGATTGCGGTTTAGGGTAGAGGTCCTGGGGTGTGTGACCAGCTTTCCAGAGCATGTGGAGGCTTCAGAGAGGGCACCCAACTAATACCTCCAGCAGCTGAGAAAACCCCAGCGTTTGGGACGGAAACTGCCCTGTCTAGTGTCAGAGTCCTACTGTGACAAAAAACCCAAAAGTCAAGTAATTGAGTGGCAATGTGACCAGGCAAAGGAAGCAAAACAAACAGAAGAATCCAACATTAAACTCCTGTTTTGGGGACAGAAGGGATCAAGGCGTGGAGCAGGAGGAGGACAGTGAGGTCAGAACTCCTGCACCAAAAGCTTCAAAGGAAAATACGAGCTGGTTACAGGCCATAGAGGACCTTAAGAAGCAGATAAGAGAAGTGGAGGAAGGATTGGGAAGAGAAACGAGAACAATGCAAGAGAATTATGAATTGAGAGTCAACAGCCTGACTGAGGAAAATAACATCTTAAAAAACAGACTGACTCAAATGGCAAAAGAGGCTCAGGGAGGCAATGAGAAAAGGAATGCCTTAGGGGGCTGAGTATGCCAGATGGAAGAAGAATCTCAGGAGCTCACTGAGGAGAATAATTCCCTCATATTTAGAATGGACCAAAGGGAAGCTAGTGACTTGAAGAGAAATCAAGATGCTGTTAAATAGATCCAAGCAGATAAAGGAATAGAGGGCAATGTGAAATATCCCGTGGGAAGAGCTGCTGACCTGGAGAATAGATCTAGGAGAGATAATTTGGAAGTTATTGGACTACCTGCAAGCCATGATCAAAGAAAGAACCTAGGGGTCATCCTCCAAGAAATTCTCAAGGAAAATTGCCCTGATGTTTTAGAACCAGAAGGCAAAATAGAGGTTGAAAGAATCCACCGATCACCTCCTGAAAAAGATCCCAAAAAGAAAACTCCTAGGAATATTATAGCCAAGTTCCGGAGTTCCCAGATCAAGGAGAGAATATTACAAACAGCCAGGAAGAAACAATTTGAATATTGTGGACACACAATCAGGATAACACAGGATCTGGCAGCTTCTACACTGAGGGATTGAAGGGCCTGGAATATGATGTTCCAGAGGGCAAAGGAGCTGGGATTAAAACCAAGAATCACCTACCCAGAAAAACTGAGTATCAAGTTTCAGGGGAAAATATGGTCATTCAGTGGAATAGAGGACTTTCAAACATTCTTGATGAAAAAACCAGAGCTGAATAGAAAATTTGACATTCAGATACAAGAAGCAAGAGAAGCATGAGAAGGTAAACAGGGAAAAGAAATCATAAGCCACTTATCAAAGTTGAACTATTAACATTCCTACATGGAAAAACGATGATTGTAACTGATGAAACTTTTCTCAGTATGAAAATAGTTGAAGGGAATATATATATATATATATATATATGTATATATATATATATATGTCTATATCAGAGGGTATACGAGCGTATGAATATATACGTGAATGTATATATATATATATATATGTTTACAGGTATACATGGATAGAGGGCACAGGACCAATTTGGTAGGAAGGGATGATGCATAGGGGGTGAAATTGGGGGTGAGAGAGAGGAATATAATGAGAGGTTATGGAAAGAGACAGAATGGGCTAAACTATCTCATTTAGAAAAGGCAAGGAAAAGTGGTTGCAATGGAGGGGAAGAATAGGAAGGTGGGAGGGAATGGGTCAACCTCGTTTTCTTTGGGTTTGGCTCAGGGAAGGAATGAGATACACATTAGATAGGGTGTCTCACCCTGATGGAGAGTGGGACAGAGAGGGATGAGAGGGGGGATGACAGAGGGGAGGTCAGGTTGGGGGGGAGGAAAGTTGGAAGCACCCAATTTTGAAAAGGGACAGGATCAAAGTAGAGAATAGAACAGGTGGGAGGTGGGATGGGAGGGAGGGAAATATAGTCAGTCTTTTACAATATGTCTACTATGTTAATGTTTTGCATTAGCTACACATGTACAATCCATACTTAACTGCTTGTCTTCCCAGTAAGGGTGGGTGACAAGGGAGGAAGGGAATGAATCTGGAATTCAAAGTTTTAAAATCAAATGTTTAAAATTATATGTATATACACTGTTATTAATACTATTTTACATGTAATTGGAAGGTGAGATGTGCAGGCACTGGGGCATAGAGATCCACCATGCCCTACTGGAAAAGTAGAAGGGGGTGTGGGACAGGATATGGGAGAGAGCAGATTGGAAGAGGGGATATCCTGTGGGACCGCTATTTCGGGGTGGTGAGTAAGGGAAAAAAAGGGAGAAAATTTGTAACTCAAAATCTGACGGAAATGAATGATGTAAATCAGAAGTTAATAAAGCATTTGAAAAATGAAAAAAAAACTCTAAGGGGCAGAGAAGGTGCCAACCTACATTGGTAGCAGCAATTTTCTCATCCAAGAGTTTCCCACACATTGAAATCACTGGAACAGTCCCTATCCCTATTTCTGTATATGCTGCTTCCTCCAACAGAATTTTAAGTTCCTTGAAGACAGAGACTGTTTCATCTTTGTCTATTATATCCTCTGCTCCTGGCATACAGTAGGTGACCTGACCCATAGTAGGTGGTTAATAAGTGTTTGACTGATTGAATGAATTTTTAAGCGTTCCTAACTGCCCCTACCCAGAGAAAAGTGGATCCTTACTCATTCCTGGTTGCACTGGCTCAGGAACTTTGAACTTTTCTCCTCACCCAGTCTAATGTGTCTCTTCCTACGCTTTGTCCTCCACAATCAGGTCTGGAAGGATCATATGCCCTGGTAAGATGTCCTTTAACTCCCTGTTCCTTATCTCTTGGCAATGGCTTCTTCCAACCCAGAATTACTTCTAACTGGCAACATTCCATCACACTGTAGAAGCACCTAGAAACATGATCATCCAGCTAGCATTGCTTAGACCATATTCTGCCTCCAATGAGAATGACTCAGCATTACCAGGAATTCGTCCTAGTTGCCCAGAGGGGTCCCTTCCTTCATCACGATAATGACCCAGTTATTAAGGAGTTACAGCTCCTCCCAATCCCCCTCTCAAGAAAGCTCCCCAACTTAAGAAGTCAATTCACACCAACGTGGAGAGGCCAGCATCTGTTCTCTTTGTACTTTGCATGCAGGTGGCCATATATTAGCAGTTAGAGGTGAGAGTAGGGAGACAGTTATGGAAATATGAATGAGCTGATCATGGTTAATAATGATAATTGCTAACATTTGTGTTATGTTATGCTTGCTATGTGTCAGGCACTGTACTAAGCACTTTACAATTATCTTATTGTTGCCTCACAACAACCAGGAGAGGGAGGTGCTATTATTATCCTCATTTTACAGATCAGGAAACTGAGGCAAATAGGATTTAAGTGACTCCCTTAGGGTTGCCTAGCTATCAGGTGTCTGAGGCCAGATTGGAACTCAGATCTTTCTGACTCCAAGCCTAGAGCTTTATCTACTGTGCCACCTACCTGCTGTTGGTACTGCAAGGGACCCTGCCATGGTACCCTAGCAGCAAACCCTCATTCAGCACCCTCCTAAGTCAGTGCATCACCTGTATCATGCCCCATGGAGAGATCCTGGTATTCTAGGAGAGGAGAGGGGAATGGGACTGGAAGGGGACTAAGGATAGGCTTTATGAAGCCTAGAAATATTATTATGTTCCATTATATCAAGCCTCTCCCAAGGCAAGGCAAAACAATGCTGCATGAGAGATTATAACCCTTGGTTGTCTCAGAAAGGCTTTATCAACACAGGTTCTGCCTACTTCCAGAAGGAGGGAAATAAGCGCCTAACCATATTCTGAGTGCCATACACTTTAGAGATATCTCATTAGTTCCTCACAACAATCCTGTGAGGTAGGTATTATTATTATCCCTATTTTACAGATGAGGAAACCAAGGCAAATCAGAATTTTTTTTAGGTGGGGGAAGGGTTGCCGAGGGTTACACAACTATTAAGAGTCTGCAGTTGTATTTGAACTCCAGTCTACCTGACTCTGGTTTCAGTGTTCTATCCGTTACCTGTAGGCAGGCAACCAGAAGACTGACTTCAGGCAAAAGGAGCAATACGAACCACAATATTATACAAGACACCCAATGGGGGTGGGGGAGAGAGAAAAAACACTGGCATCAGATGACTCCTCTAGTTTTTTCTCAGAAGATGGTGCCTAAGAAGACACATAGTAGCCTATCCACAGAGATTGTTTTAGGGTAGCCCTATAATGCAACCAAACACTTACCTAAACCTCAAAAGCTCACTGAGGTATCACCTGTCTTCTCAAACGAGGCAAGAATAAGACTTCAAAATAGTTCACTGTATGTTGCCCCAGTGTGCCCATAATAGAGACAGAAAATATGCCTTACTTCTAAGTAGCTCTAAATTGTTCTTATAAAAGTCAGCAGACTAAAATAACAGTCTCTCTGTTGTTTCTGTCCTGAGTATTTACACACATTCACATATTAGAAGATAAAATCATGTCTTCCTACCTTCTCCTCCAGTTTTCCCTTTTCCAGGCTAAATACTTCCAGTTCCTTTAATTAATCCATGTGGCATGGGGCCAAGTTACCCTCACCCTCCTGGTCATCACATTCTGAATGTGCTCCAATTTGTCAATGTCCTTCCTAAAATATGGCACCTAGAAAATGTGCTCATCTGCCTGACATGCCCCATTTCAAGTACCCTGCACTCAGACCAGGCAGACCTATTTTCCCCATCCCCCCAAACATACCTTCTACTTTCCTGTCTTCCTGATTTTGCTTATGTCATTTCCTGTCCACAATACCCTCCATACTCACACACAATTTACATCAATTAATGTTTTATTCATAGAAATTCAAAATTGGAAAGGGATCCAGAGGTCTTCTAGTTCAATCTCTACCTTAAAAAAATACTTCCACACTGTACTTGAGAAGTAGTAATTTAGTCTTTGTTGGAGGTCTTCCAGTGAGGAGAAATTCATCTTCCTTTTTGGATGGCTCTGATTCTTAGAAAGTTTTTTCCTGATGTCAAACCTCATATTAGCCTCTCTGTTACTCCCACCAATTAGGAATACTGGCTCCTAATTCTTCCCTATGGGACCAAACATTTAGAGCATGACCATGGAAATCCACTGATCATACTAGGCATAGAATGTGGAACAAAAAAGAGCACCAAGTTTTGGGTCACAGGACCTGGGATCAAATCCTCCTCTACCAATATGACCTTGGACAAGTCACTTAACTTCTCTGGGCCTCCATTTCCTTTGAAATGAGGGAATTAAATTAGATGGGTTCTGAGGTCCCTTTTCTAGCTCTAGAGCTATGAGTCTATGGATCCTAAAATGCTAGTATGAGATGGAAAGGACCCTAGGGATCATCCAACCCAACTCTTTGCTTTTACAGGTGAGGAAAACTGAGGCCCTAAGAATTGAACTGACTTACTCAAGGCCATACAGTGAGTTATAGGCACAGCCAGGATCCTGCTTAACACAGATGACTGTGGCATACCTTGCTCTTATTGGATACATGCTAGCATATAATGATCAACTCTGCCCTTTTGTAGTGCTCTCAAAACAAACCTTCACTAATATGTTATTCACATTTTTCAAGGTTCAGTTGAAATTTGACCTTTTCCACAAAGCTTGATCTCCCAGACTGAAGTCTGTTTTCACTGATCTTCTATAGCAACTTGTAGACACTACTCAAGAGGCAGGTAGCATGTTCATGTCTATCATATCTCCTCTCCCAGACCCTGAGGACAGGGACTGTGTCTTCTTCATTCTTGTATCTCCAAAAGTGCCTACCAAAGAGTGGGCACTCAAGAATTTTTGTGTGCATAATGATTATTATGATGGGGCTGATGGTGACAATGAAACCAGCTTTCTCTCCTCCAAAAATCCTTGAGTCCTGTCTTATCTGTCCTTGTGCTCAAGGAATGACTTTTCCCTAGAGCCAAATTTCTTATGTTTTAGAAATCTCTGCTTTAAAATGGAGAGAGCTGTACACTAACCTTATAGCCTTGATTAATATCCTTCCTTTGTTTGCCTCATTATCGTGATTAGACTCTGCCCGTAGCATAGCAACGGCTAATTGTGGGTTGGTTGCTGAGTGCATAATTCCCTCTATTAAAATTTTATCGAGGCTTAATTGTGCTCCTTTTTGCAAGAGCGGATGCTTCAAAGTTTCAGAGGAGAGGGGATGTGGTTAGTGGGAGCTTATGATTTTTTAATCTCGGCAAGTACTGTACAGCCCTGATCTTAAAGACTACTGACCTTGAGGCAGTTTCCATGAGGCCAGAAAGAAGCACATTATTTATTTATTAACACAGCAAGAGGTTTGCAAACAATCCTCCATGTCAGGGTAGAAAGCATATTGCAGGTCAAATGCCATTACAAAAAACCCCAAGGGATGATCTAAATTGAATTGCTGTACTCCATATATATTTTTGCATGAGTTATGGCTCATAGGTGGAAGAATGGCTTTTGTTTCATTTGGGTTTTTTTTTTTTTGCTTTTTGGAGGGTAGTTGGGGTTAAGTGACTTGCCCAGGGTCACACAGCTAGATTTTGTGTTGAGTGTCTGAGGCTGGATTTGAACTCAGGTCCTCCTGACTGCAGGGCCAGTGCTCTATTCACTGCACCACCTAGTCGACCCTGAAGCATGGTTTTTCAAGGTCCATCTCAAATACTACCTCCTCCACAAAGCCTTTTCTGATCACTATTCTTCTCCCAAGCCAGAAGAGTTCTTCCTCTTTTGAACTCTCATAGAACTTTTAAAGTTCCTTAGGCACTTACTTTCCATTTGGTGTTTTAGTTATTTGTGTGCATGATTCACAGTAACAATCACTATTAAGCCTAAGGGACCAGAGCATCCACGCCCTTTCCAATAAGGGGCTCCTCTCAGTTCTGATCAACAAATGTCTACAAATGGCCAGACTTCCAGCCACATGGCATGTCAGTCATAAAGGGAGTGGGGAGAAGCAAAGAAGCAAGCATTTAGTGATCATCCACTATGTGCCAGTCATTGTGCTATCTGGGGTGGGGAACCTGGGGCCTCAAGGCCACATGTGGCCCTCTGGGTACTCAAGTGCTGCTCTTTGACTGGATTCAAACTTCAGAGAACAAATCCCCTTGATAAAAGGATTTGATCTGTAAAACTTGGACTCAGTCAAAAAGCCACACCCAAGGACCTAGAAGGCCACATGTTTCCCACCCCTACAGCTAGGTGCTTTACAAATATTATCTCATTATTTCTAAGGTAGGCTAGTTCCAAAAATAAAAGGTCAATGTCTGTGGTTTGGATATCTTTCTGTCATATAGAGATTTTAAACTGACTTTAGCAAATGGCATTATGTATATAGCCAGAGAGCCAGTGAGGGAGGGAGAATGAAGAAGGAGTTGTGCCTTTAGACACAATGCAATCCCTTCCTTACTACTCAGAAGAGGGAGAATTCCAAGAACTAATTCCATGAAGGGAAAGCAGCATTTCAAGAATGTTTCAATAAAGAAAAAGTCTGGATTCCATGGGACTAGAGTTAGGGAAGGCATTCTAGCCTACAGTGTAGCTTGGAAGAAAGTTTGGAAGTTGGTCTGGGCTGAGAAAATTAAGGGGACAATAATATTTTATGGAGACTATGTTCAATTAATGAAGTGGAAGAAACCCTATAAAAGATTTAAAGTTTTGGATCTTGGACCTCATTCCTAGTTGAGGGTTAAAGCAGAAAGAAAGAGAACTCCATTGTGAAGAAAAGGAAGAAAAAGGGAAGATGATAGTGAAGGTAGGGGAAGAAAAGTAGAAGAGGAGAAAGAGAGAGAGGATGAAAAGAAGGTAGAAAAAGAAGAAAGGAAAAAGGTAGAGGAGGAAAAGGAGAAAGAAGAAAACAAAGAGAAGGATGAGAAAAAGGAAGATGGTGGGTTAGTAGAAGGAAGAAGAGAAAAAGGAAAAAGAAAAGGAAGAGGAAGAAGGAAAAGAAGAATATGGTGCTGCTAGAGATGGTAGTGAAGAAGGAAGGGTAGGAGAAATGAAGATAAATTGATAATGTGACAACTGTATTCCTTTCCTGGCTTTATATCCTTGGCCAGTTTTTGCCTCTGTACTTCAGATGAAATAAGCCAACATAGCTAACCGTCAATTTCCTGTGGATTGAAGTAAGGTCCCCATCTACTAGATTGCAAACTCCATGTGGACAAAGAATGTGAGCACAGTAGGTGATTAATAAATATTGATTTTGAATTTGAGAGTTGGTTGATATTTCCCCCTTTCAGCCCATAAATATAAATACCACAAAATAAAATCTCTGTCCTCAACCCTCTTCTCTTTTTATCTCACTTAGTGACTTCATCATCTCCCATGGATTCAATTATCATCTCTATGAAGATGATCACAGATCTATATTATCTATCCCTCACGTCTCTCCTGACCTATAGCCTTACATCAGCAATCAATTACCTTTTAGACATCTCAGACTGGATGTCCTGTAGGCATCTCAAAGTCAGCATGTTCAAAATAGAACTCATTCCATTTCCCCACAAACCCCATTCTCTTTCCACCTTCCCTATTACTGTCAAGCAATTGTAGCCTTGGTGTCAGCCTCCACTCCTCACTCTCACTCACCCCACATACCTATTCCATTGCCAAAGCGCGTCCTTTCTACTTACAAAGTATCTCTGATATGTCCCCTTCTCTCTATCCACATAGATACGATCCTGGTTCAGGCCCTCAGCATCTTTCAGCTGCATTATTGCTGGAGCCTTCTAACTGGCCATCCCACTTCAAGTCTCTCTCCTGGCTAATCCATCCTCCACTCAGCTGTCCCACAACACAGGTCAGTTAGTTACAGTATCTCCCTACGACTTCCAGCACCAAATATAAAGTCTTGTATTTGGCATTTAGAGCTCTTTACCACTTGGCGCCTTCCTTCTTTTCTAGGCTCCTCAGGCTTCACTCTCCTCCATTCACTTCATAGTATAGCTGTAAGGATGGGATCTAAACCACACCATTCATAAAGCCTTTATGTCTTTATATTAATATAAAATATTTAAAACATACCATTAATTAATCTTTCTATTAATTAGGTAAGGACATATCTCCATCAATTAATCACTCACAGACCTTAGATTAAGTGCTAGAAGGCCTTCAAATTGGATGATGTCAAACAAGAATTGTGTTCAGAAAGTCTGGGGAAACTTGGCCATGTCCCAGGGATTGTCTATAAATTGCCAAGTGAGTTGAGGAAGGATTGCTTCCAGAAATAGAAGCAGGTGTGGCATTCCAGCACATGGCTGAGGAGGAAAGGTAGCACTGAGTTATGGCAGAAAAGAGAGACACTGTATTGAGGACAGTCGTTCTATTCAGTGTACCTCCAAACAGAAGACCCAGGCTGAGAGAAATACCAAGAAAAGGGTCAGCTCTTTCCCTATGTTCTCCCAGTACCAGTCTTTCTACAGACATTCAATTATAAACTGCTCTCACATTATCCAAACACTTCCAGTAAATAGTCAATAAACATTTATTAAATGCCTACTATGTGCCGGGCATTGTGCTAAACAATGGGGGTAAAAATAAGAAAAAGAAAGTCCTGCCCCTGAAGAATTTATCATTAATCCAATGGGGAGAGAATGCACAAAAGGAAACTGAAAGGGGGAGAGGAAGCAGAAACTGAATTTTGCCAAAACCAGAAAGAGGCCAGGGGTTAACTAAAGATAGATACAAATGTAAATTTAGGAAGAAAGCCCAACCTCTGACTAAACATTAGGAATTTTACCAACTGGAGACTCAGAGCAATTGGGACTGAACTCATAATTTTTTGTCTAAAATAAACTCCCTAGAGTTGAAGAGTTAAGAACCACGGGGAATATTACATCATATTACTCCTTAGGGTTTAATCAAGATAATTATTGTAATAAGCTATTACCTAGACACTGATCTATTTGTAGTTCTTGAACACAACGCTCCTTCTGTGCTGGGCTCGGAGTAAGGAAAACATGAATAAAAAGCCAGCCTCAGACTGGTTGTATGACCCTGGGTAAATCACTTCATTTCCATTTGCCTCAGTCTCCTCAACTGTAAAATAACAGCACCTACCTTGCAGAGTTGTTGTGAGGATCAAATGAGACAATATTTGTAAAGTATTTAGTACAGTCCCCAGCACATAGTAGGTACTATATACTTATTCCTTTCCCTTCCCTTCTTTTCCCTGTCTTTCCTTCCCTTGCCTTCTCTTCTCTACAATTTCTGTGTCTTTGCACTGGTTACCCACCATGCCCGGCATGTCCTGCTTCTCCTCTGCTTCTTAGTTTCTCTGGTTTCTTTCAAGAATCAGCTTAAAACTTACTTTTTTCAGGAAGCTTTTCCTGGTTTTCCCCAATAACCCTAGTTGCTAATACCTTTTCCTCTAAGATTACCTTATTATCTTCTGTCTCTGTCTCTCTCTGTCTCTGTGTATGTTTCTGTGTCTCTCTGTCTCTGTCTCTCTCTGTCTCTCTCTCTGTCTCTTTCTGTCTCTCTGTCTCTCTTTGTGTATATTTCTGTGTGTCTCTGTCTCTCTGTCTTTCTCTCCCCCTCTGTATATACATGTATATATACATAAACATACATATATGTATACATATATCTCTTGTATGAAGCTACCTAGTTAAATGTTGTGTCCCCCATTCGAATGTAAGTTCCTTGAGGGCAGGGGCTAGCTTTTTGTTTGTTTTTGTGTTTTGCCTTTCTTTTCCTTCAGTGTTTATCACAGTTCCTGGCACATAGTAAGTGCTTAATAAAAGTGTTTGGCGCATGTTCTGGCACAATCAGAGCCTGCTGACTGACTATTCTTACATTATCTTATTGAGGAATATAATGGAGGAAGATAAAATGGCAACTGAGACTCAGACTTTGACTTACAGTCTAGTCAAGAAACTAAGACAAAAAATTCGAAGGTGGGATGTTAAACTGTGATCAATCAATCAACAAGTATTTATTAAGCACCTAATATGTTCCAGGCACAGTGCTAGGCTCTGGGAAAACAGTGGTTAGAATGATGGGCCAAGAGTCAGGAAGACTCATCTTCCTGAGTTCAAATCCAGTTTCAGACACTTACTAGCTGTGTAACCCTGGGTAAATCACTTAACCCTGTTTCCCTCAGTTTCTTCATCTGTAAAATGAGCTGAGGAAGGAAATGATAAGCCACTCCAGTACCTTTGCCAAGAAAACCCCCAAAGGGGCCATGAAGAGTTGCACATGACTGAAAAATGACTCAACAACAACAAAAAGGGGAGTATATATTATGACATGATAATTTTTTTCCAAAGGCATCAATAAAAACTTTCATAAAAACCCATGAATCCAAATGACTGGTTTCAACAGAAGGGTGGGATGGGAGGTGTCAAATGTGACCTTGATCTCATTAGCACCAGCCAACCAGCATGGACTAATTCCTTTTCTATACCAACCACCTGCAGATAACACACAAGCCTCCTTAGCTAGCAAACTGCCATTTAGACAATGTGGAATATTTCTTGTGAAGGTAAATTCAGCAAAAGCTGATGAAAGTGCTATAAACAGAAGCATTGATTTTTTTTAAGAGTATTAATAGATCTGAATTACACATGGTCTATTGGATTCTTAGAGGGAATATTTCATGACATCCTGTCAATATACTTTTTTTAATCCTTTGACAAATGGAAATGAGAAGTTGAAGGCTGCTGAAGTAGTGTGAGACACTGGACAGACAGGGGTGATATGATTGGGGTATACAGCAACTATTTAGACAGAGAGGTCTGCCTGACTTTTTATTCATGAGAGAAAAAAGGAATGGGAATTTTATGCTGTTACAGACAGTAATTAAAGGCTAGATGGGAATATATGGTGAGCCTGGGTACAAGAAGGGAAACAGAGGTGACAATTAAACTATCCTTTGAGGGTGCAGTCTGAAGGCAAAACACAATGAGGCCCTCCATTCCTTACCATTCCCTAACCCCAACATTTTGATACAGGTTAAATTTAAACGAGCATCCAAAACAGCCTTAGAGAGGATTTAATGGTACAAAAGAGCAGCTTAAGGTAGGGTGTGGAGAGAAACCATAGATGAAAGATTTAGACCTTGAACAATTTGTCCAGTTTCCTAATTTTATAGATGACATGATTAAGACCCAGAGCTCATACATGCAATAAATAGCAGATTTGGAATTCAAATCTAGGTTCTCCAGCTCTAAATCTGAAGCTATTTCCAACACATTATCCTGCCAGCCATATTGTCTTGGGTCAGAAAGTATGAGAGAATCTATGAGCTTTCAGTTCTATTTTTTTTTAATCACTACCTGGTAGCCCAAGTAACATCCTCTACCAGCTGCCTCCTAGATTCACTGCAGTAAAAGGCCATTGTGGAACCTGCACTCATGTACCAAAGTACAACAGTCTAGTTTTGGTCAGTCCTGAAGGAAGGCGAGTGGGCAAAGCCTGCTTTGTAAGTAAATGGTATTCATTAACGTGGTAATCACACATGGCATTTTCTGTTACTAAATGGGCTTGGTACATAGATATTATTCACTTAAATAATCAATCACTGTCAACAAATTACAGGATGCAGAGAATGAAATTAGCAAAATGAACTATGGATGTAAAATTCATTTGAAATTCAATTTAGCGACAGCATTAGCTTTCAATTAGTCTGCCCAACTGTTTGAGCACCTTCTTCTCTCTTGGATTTTTCTATAAATGTAATTAACCTTTTCGCTGTTAAATTGGAATAGGAGAGGTTGATATCATTATTATGGAGCACCTGATATTTTCTTTGGGTGACATACTATTAGATGGCGACTTTAGATTAAAGAATTAAGAGAGCATTAGAGTTATCTCTGGGATTTAGGATCACGAGATTATAGACCGAGGGAGTAGTGGAATGAAGAAATCATCTAGTCCAATCTTCTCATTTTACAGATGAGTAAACTGAGGCCCAGAGAAGTTACATGACTTCTTATGGTCACATAGATAATAATAACTAGCTAATAATTGCTAGCACTTACATCACACTTTCAGGTTTATAAAGCACATTACAAATATTATCTCATTTTTCCTTCACAGCCATCATTGGAGAGAGGTGCTATTATCTCCATTTTACAGATGAGAAAATTGAGACAGAGAGTGTGTGACTTGACCAGGATCACACAGTTCATAAGTATCTGAGGTTGGATTTGAATTCAAGTCTTCCTGATTCTACTATTGTACCCTGCATAGCAAAGGTTTTAACACAGGTCCTCCAGGCTACAAACCCAGTACCCTTTACAATTTGTTGTTGTTGTTCTGTCATTTTTCAGTCGTATCCAACTCTTTGAGACCCCATTTGGGGTTTTCTTAGCAAAGTTACTGGAGTGGTTTGCCATTTCCTTCTCCAGCTCATTTTTACAGATGAAGAAACTGAGACAAACAGGGTTAAATGACTAGCCCAACTAGGAAGTAAGTGTCTGAAGCCAGATTTGAATTCAGGATGATGAGTTTTCTTGACTCCAGGCCTGGCACTGTCTGCTGAGTTACTCAGGTACCCCGTGCCTTCCAATGCAGGTGGGGAACGTGCTGCCACATGTAGTGTTCTATCTAGGTTGGGATACATGTGGACTTGAGGCCGAAGGTTCCCCACCCCTGGGTGATAATTTCCTTGCGCTGGCTAGAGGCACACAAGCATAGAGACAAAAGGTAGCATGTTTTATGTAAGAAACGGTAAGAAGGCTAGTCTGATTGGACCCTAAAGGCACATGAGACAGAATACTATATAATGAGTACTATATAATAAGGTAATGAGGGAGGGGAACACAAGATGATTTGGGGGAGGTAGTTTGGCGCAGGGAAAAAAATCTCTATACCCAAAATCAACAAGAACAGGTTCACATCGCTTTTCTTCTACTTGAACAAGTTAACCAACTTGCCTGGGCCTCAGTCTTCTTCCCTTGTAAGGTGGGGATACAATACAAGTATAAACTTATTAAGAACTCTATATATGCAGGGATACAAAAACAAACATTCCCGCAAGAAACATCCATTCTTACTATAGAATACAACATAAAAATGATAGATTTAAAGATATAAGGAAACATAAGCTCTGGCCCAATCCCTTCAATGATGGGGAAATGGAGACCCTGGGAAGGTGAAATATCTAAGGTCACACAGGTACTAAGTGGCAGAGTTGGGCTTTCGTCATTGAACGAATCTCTGATTCTAGTCTAGTCACCCCCATTTCACAGATGAGGAAGCTGAGTCCCAGAGAGGTTAAGTAACTTGTTTAAGATCACACAGGCAGTAAATATCTATAGACAGAATTTGAACCCAGGTCCTCTGACTTCAAAGCCACTATTTCCACCCCTCTGCTACAAAGGTCCTCTGATTTCTGGTTTCAGAGTGAGCGCAGTTTTCTCCTGCACTACCTGCCTCTCATATAAGTCAATAGAAGGTAATTTCATGAGTAAAACAGCCCTAACAAATGGGGTGAGAAAGGCAGATATTTACATATGGCTTTTTCAGTCTCTCATGTTAGAATGTAAGTTCCCTAGAGTATGGATTGTTTCATTCTTTGTATTTGTATCCCCAACTGCTGGAGCTTGAGAGACAGTAATGTAGGCTTGTTGATTGATTGACCCAAGAGGTAACACCTGAGCTGAAACTTGGAGGAAAATAAGGATAATTAACCTGCCCTGGCTAGCTCTCAGAGCTGTAATGAGAATCAATGAGCAGATATATGGGAAAGCATTTGGAAAACTGCAAAGTGCTATGCAAATGTATGATATTATTAATGCAATAGCTTCCTTGCCGCTCTTATTGCTTCTAACATCTCTGATTTCCAGTCTACGCTGCACACCACTGCCAGACTTTGATCTTGTGGCTCCTCATTCAAAAGCATTCAGTGACTCCAGATGTCCACAGGAAAAAATTCCAACCTCTTAGCCTGTCATCCAAAGCCCTACACACTGGCCCCAACCTGCCCTTATGGCTTTATCATCCCCTAGTCCCTTATGTGAATAATCTAGTCCACCCAAAATAGTCTCTTGATAGTCATCAAGCATTTTTTCTTTTCTTTCTTCTTTTGCAGACTAGATCTCCCCATCTTGCCCAGGATGAAAATTCAGGGGCTATTCAACAGACCCAATTCCATTACTGATCAGCATAGGAGCTTTGTCCTGTTTGGTTTCCAACTTGGACCAATTTGTCCATCTTTAGACAACCTGATCCTCACTCCCCTCCCCTCTATACCTTCTGGGGGTCAACTTTATTAATGCCAAACTAAGTGCAAACACCCAATTCAAATAGCCCACTATAACTCAAAATTCTTTTATAAAAATATTTTTTTTATTTTTTTCTGCCTATTATATGTTAAGACAAGTTCTTTTAACATTTGGGTTTTTTTTTTAAGTTTTCAATTCCAAATTCTATCCCTCCCTCCTTTCTCTCCTTCCTCCTTCCCTGAGATGATAAACAATCAGATATAGGTTATCCATATGCAATCATGCAAAACATTTCCCTATTAGTCATTTTGTACAGGAAGACTTGAATAAAAGGGGAAGAAATGAAAGTAAGTGGAAAATAGGATGCTTCAGTCTGTATTCAATCAATATCAGTTCTTTCTCTGGAGGCAGATAATATGCTTCATCATTAGTCCTTTGGGATTTTTTTGGATCATTGTATCATTGAGATTAACTAAGTCATTCACAATTCTTTGTGGAACAATATTGTTATTATTGTGTATAAACTTCTCCTGGTTCTGTTCACTTCACTTTGCATCAGTTCATGTAAGTCTTTCCAGGTTTTTCTGAAATCGTCCTGCATGTCATTTCTTATAGCACAATAATATTCCATTACAATCATATACCACAGCTTGTTTAGTCATTCTCCAATTGACGGGTATCCCTTCGCTTTCCAATTGGTATTAGCAGTGGTATTGCTGGATCAAAGGGCATGCACAGTTTCATAGCCCTTTGGGCATATATAACTCAGAATTCTCAAGCTCAGGAAATCTGTTAACCTCAGCTTCCCCAGTAGCTGGGAGATAGACATGCAACCCCAAGCATTCTTTTGAGTCAGCTAGGTGGTATAATGCCTAGAATGCTACTTTGGGAGTTGAGAGACCTGAGTCTGAATCCTGTCTCATACTTGATTGTAGGTAAGTCACTCAAACCTTTCTCAGCCCTGTTTGACAAAGCACAATGTTTGACATACGGTAAGTACTTAATAAATGCTTTTTCCATCTAGCTAGGTAACACAGTGGAACAGATCACTGGACCTGTAGTCAAGAAGACAAGTTCAAATCAGGCTCAGTCACTTAACAGCTATGTGATACTGGTCAAGTTACAACCTCAGACTGCCTTGGTTTCCTCACCAGCACTACCTCTCAGGGTTATTGTGAGGATCAAATGAAATAACATACAGAAAGCACTTTGCAAACTTTGAAGTATGGTATGTAAAAGCTAGCTATTTTTCCTTCCTTCATTTGGTACCCAAAAGAAGAACCAGGAGCAATAAGAAGGGGCAAAGGGAAATTTTAGGTTCAAAGCTGGGAAAAACTTCCCAACAATTAGAGCTGCCTTGGCAGGTAGTGAGCTTCCCATTACTGGAGGTGTTCAAGCAGAGACGGAACAACCACCTGCCGGGTATGTTGTAGTGAGGCTTCTTCGGGGTATTGGAAGTGGCCACTGAGTTCCCTTCTAAGATTCTATGATTCTGTATGAGCTCCATCCCTTGCTCTGCTTGTTGGCCTCTCCCAGAGCTTCCCTGGTGAGATTGTCCTCTACAAACACCCCACCTCATCCCCAGCCTTGCTCGGGGCACCAGAACTCCTAGCTCCATACAGCTCTGCCTCTCAGTTACTGTTTTATGTTGTTCTTGACCTTTTCATATGGATGTGTCCTATGTCCCCATTTGGTCCACTGGAACAAAGGTCACATCTTAACCTTCTCTGTGTTCATTACTGTGCATAGCACAGGAAAAGCAGCAAGTGTTCAATAAATACTGGATGACAAGTTGGTTGATGGTGCCTATGAGAGCTGGAAGGGACTTGGAGATGATCTGTCTCAATCCCTTCCTTTTACAAATGAGAAAATAGTCTCAGAGAGAAGAATGGGCTCACACACTAATAACTAGTATTTCTAAGCATGCTCTGACCTTCTCCGGCTAGTCTCAATACCCCTGTGTGCTGTGCTCTCCGCTCCATATTGTCTGAAGGTGGATGACAGACATCGGAGAGAGAGGACTTAGAGAAACGTGCTCCCTGGGAACTGTGTGGGTGGCTGACAATGGAGGTTTCTGTCTAATATTTACCTCTTAGATGCAGGCTCACTCAGTAACCACAATATATTGACAAGACCCTTTCACTTTAAAGGAAGAGGGGAGGGGGGTCTTGTCAGTGGTGCCTGAGATATTCTGGGCTCCAAACCACATCTCCTGCTATCACAAATAACCTCATTATAACAAATGACCTCATTATCACCCTGGACCTGCCTAGCCAGGAGGCCCAAGGAGGGGGCTTTGAGAGGCCTCCAGAGGGATTTCAGCCACAGGTCCATCACTGTGAAGAGTTGTGGAGAACAAATAACATTTAAATATTAAACCTTCATCCCTAGAGGGCTTCGATGGTTGCAGAGTCCTGGCAATTAGCCTGGGACCTGCTGCTAGCATTTTAGTTTGCATGGTGCAGAATGAGTTTGCCAGTAACCCCCAGAGATTTAACTAGGGACTCTTCCTTGGAGAAATTCTGCTTTCTAGGTTGAGTATATAAAGGATAGCCTCTCTCACTATGTAGCCAGGAGAAAGGGCGTTGCAACTATTCATACTGATTAGGTGAACTGAGAGAACTGACAACCAGGCTTCCAGGGAGTTGGAGGATAACCAGGACTGATATACCCTGCCACTGCACCCTAAGATCCTTAGGGCCTTACCATCATGCCCGCCCAAAACACAGTCATATTCATTATACCCTAAGAAATCTTGGGCCTCTACAAACACCCTCCAACTGAATTCTTTTATTTATGTTGTCTTCTGCAACTTGAGTG
>NW_027186296.1:34058278-34064671 GCF_028583685.1 Petaurus breviceps papuanus | reverse complement strand
TATCTTCTTCCATCCATCTTTTATGCAGCAGATGCTTGGCACACATAATTAATGCTTCTTCATTTGTGCATTCACTGCCCAAGCCGAGTCTCCTCTATTTCAGCCCCCATAATCTCAAACCACCTTTCTCTTCTATCAGTTGAGCAGCCCATAAAATCTTACCAAACCTAGAAATCCTTCCTGGATTACCTGACCACAGGATTCTCTTTCACTTACTATTTGCTACCTTTTTCATATACATAATATAAACAAATGGGGCAGCTAGGTGGCACAGTGGATAGAGTGCTAGGCCTGAAGTCAAGAAGACATCTTTCTGAGTACAAATCTAGTCATAGATACTGACCAACTGTGTGACCCTGGGCAAGTCACTTCACCCTGTTTACCTCAGTTTCCTCAACTATAAAATGATCTGGAAAAGGAAATAGTAAACCCAGTATTTTTGCCAAGAAAACCCTAAATGGGGTCACAAAGAGTTGGACACAACTGAAAATGACTGAACAAAATATAGATAAATTCCTAAAAGTCTGAGACTCACTGGAGAGAGGAAGAGAATTGTTTGTTTATGTATGGCCCCAAGTTCAAGTCTTTTCTTATTTGTCAAATTAAGTGTGACCTGTCTTGTGTTTATTTAATGTTTTCTGTTAGCCTGAGTGCTTGCACAGGGGCATAGGGTCTTTTTCCTTTTTTGTGGAGACTAATACATGAGCCTGATTCTAATGTTCTCATGGAAAACTCTAGGTAGGAACAAACACAAATCAAACTGTTTGAAAAGAAACCCAAAGTAGCTGCATGAGCCAAAATGATTACTGAGTAAGACATCCGCAAGACCGAACCCTGTTCATGTAAAACCAGAGCTTCAGTTCTGGGATCCCGTCTGTTAGTATTTAATAACATTTTTCAAATCTTTATTTTGAATATCATATCTTTCAAGCCATTTTATTTGTTAATCTACTTGCCTACATCAGAGTTATCCATTTCCCCACAGCTGGACAGTCCCATACCTAGCATTCTAGGCAGTCAGGTGATTCAGTGGATCCAACACTGGGCCTGGAATCAAAAAGGCCCGGGTTCAAATTCACCCTCAGCTACTTAATAGCTGTGTGACCTTGAATGAGTCGATTAATCTCTTAGTTCCTTCATGTGTAAATTGGGGATAATATTAGTATCTATCTCTCAGGGCTGTTGTGAGGATAAAATGAGATGGTATTCATAAAGTTCTTTGAAAACCTAAAGGTGCTTGCTACATAAATGCTTTTCTGTTATTCATTTTTTCAGTCATGTTTGATTCTTTGTGACCCCAGTTGCAGTTTTCATGGCAGATACTGAAGTGGTTTGCTATTTTCTTCTCCAGTCCATTTGACAGATGAGGAAACTGAGGCAAATAGGGTAAAGTGACTTGCCTACAGTTAGACAGCTAGTAAGTGTCTGAGGCCAAATTAAAAATCAGGAAGATGAGTCTTCTTGACCCCAAGCCCAGAATTCTATCTACTGTGTCACCTAGCTGTCCAGTATAAATAAATGTTAGCTACTATTACTCTAAGCCATGAAGCACAAATTTCACACAGTGAACTCAATACATGGAAGAGGAAGGAATTTCCATGTGGCAAACTCAATACGCTTTTAGGGGTCTGAACTCCAAAACAGTTTGCTAAAGGCTTCACATACATGATTTCAGTTGATCATTATAATTATCCTGTGAATTAATTACTATTATTATTCTTGCTTTCCAGATGATGAAACTGGGTCTCAGAGGGCTTAAATTATATTCCCAGGATCGCAGATAGTCAATATCTGAGGCAGGTGTCTATCCACTCAAAGTACTCTCTCTCCTTCATCTTTTTTTCCTAGCACCTGAATTTCAGATCCTTGAAAACACTCCTGAAATGCCTGAACTACTCGGAAGTCAGTCTTCCAGGGTCCTCCTTTCTTGATTTTTTTTTCCTTAAGTGATGGCTAGGTACCTATCTGGGGTGAGTGGCCCTGCTGTATTATTTAACGTACTCCCCACCTTACACTGATAATGGGTAAGTGGGTGGGGCGGCCTCCCAGCCCATGCATAATTTATGGGCTGTCTGGCAGTTCAGTGGGCTCCCTGCCAGAGATGGCAGTCGGGTGTCAAAGGGATTGCAGGGCTTTGAAAGGTTTTGCCACAGGCCTCTTTATCTGAAGTGGTGAGTGCAGCATCTGCTGCTGATTTTGTCTCCCTCTTGTTTCCTGATATGCTGTGGCTGTTGGGAAAAGCCTGGGAAGTTGGGAAAAGTTTAACCTCAGCATCTCTTCTTTCCTATTTCCCTGTTCTTCCTCTTTCCTCCTCATCCTTCCACACTTTCCAGAGCTTCCAGGTCCTAGTACCCTCCCTCCTCCTGCTCTCAGGGAAGATTTCAATAACATACTGGAAGCAACTTGAGGGTAGGGCCTGGATCTTTATTTTTTTTTTTTTAATTTCCCATTTCTGGTGCTTTCCTTTAAGATTACCAGCCTTTTACACTCTGCAAATCATATTTGTACCCAGTTGTTTGCATGCTGTTTCCTTCATTAGACTATGAATTCTTTTAGGGTTGGGTCAGTATCTTAGCTTTTCTCTGTATCCCCTGCTCTTAGCCAAGTTCCTGATGAGTAGTAGATACTTTTATTGTTTTTCTATCATTTTTCAGTCATATCTGACTCTGTGAGCCCTTTTGGGGTTTTCTTGGCAAAGATCCTGGAGTGATCTGCTATTTCCTTCTCCAGTTCATTTAACAGATGAGGAAACTGAGGTAAAGAGGGTTAAGTGATTTGCCCATGGTCACACGGCTAGTAAATATCTGTGGCCAGATTTGAACTGAGGAAAATGAGTCTTCCTGACTTCAGGTCGAACACTATACCCTTCACCACATAACTGACCTAGTAGTAGGTACTTAATAAGTGTTTATCAACTGACAAGACTCTTCCCTGCACAGCTTAGTGAATTGTAGACACTATTTCCCTGAATGAATGAATAACAATAGGTAATATTTATATAGCACTATGCTAGACACTAGGCTAAGCATTTATTAACTATTACCTCCTTAGATCCTCATAACAATCCTGGGAGGTAAGCACTATTATCATCCCCATTTTACAGACAAAAAAACTGATCTGCCCAAGGTCACACAACTAGACTGAATTTGAGGTGAGATTTGAATTCCTAACTCCAGTCTCAGAGCTCTCTATTCACTGCACCACCTAGCTGCATGAATTATAAATTTAAATCACTGAATTCATAATATCAATCTAAAAAGAACCCTAGAGATCATCCAATCCAACTTTTTCATTTTACAGACAAGGAAAATGGAGACTTAGAAAGGTAAGATGACTTACCGACAGGCTCTTGGGTAGCAAAGAACAGAGGGATGGAAGCCAGGTGAAGCAGCAGATGCAGCGAGGGATGCAGTGACCTGGAGATCTCAGAATCCTCCTCCTACCCCCTGCTCCACTGCCAACCCCCTGCTCCACTGCCAGCCCCCTGCCAGTGCCCACTGGTACTGGAACTCCTATATAGAGAGATGTGCTGCCTCCATGCATTAGGGCCACTGAAAATGCTTGATGCTTCCCCACCTTCTCATATGCCTACACACCATTTCTACCTCATTTTTTGAATTCTGGCTCCAAAGCCACCTCCCCCAGAAAGCCTTCCGTGATGCTTCCCCCATCCCTAGCATCTGGGGATTCATTCCTCAGTTGATCTCAAGGGACTTTGCCCATCTCTTATGTACTTTGCACTTTTTATATTTTATTTTCCATTATGGTTATTTGCATATATGTCTTATTTATGCATTTGTATATAAGTCTTATCACTTCCATTAGGCTGTAAGCATCTGGAGAGCAAAGACCATAGCTCATTGATGTTTGTATTATCTCCAGAACAGTCCATTACACACAGTCACCACTTAATACATGGGTGCTGAAGTCAACCATCAGTCATTTATACCTCAGTGGGAAGGAAGGATCTGAGGGCAGGGTTTGATGGTAGGAGAAAGTGAGAGCCAAAGGATTCTGAGAGGGGCAATGGTTTCATAGCCTCTAGGGCTTGCCCTAAGCTCCATTATCCCTCTATTATTATCAAGTCAATATGCATTTATTAAGCACTTACTGTGTACCAAGCCAGTCATCTCTCTTGCTTGTTTGGGTTTTGGGGTTGTTGGTTTTTGTTTTGGGGTTTGGGTTTTTTGTTGGGGTTTTTTTGGCAAAAAAAAGTACATGGATTTAAAGAACACAGATGTTGTGTGCTACTATTTGATTTTTTTTTTTCTTTTCTTATTTGCTGTAAACTCCCTCTTCCCACATATGGGGGAGTGCTTTGAAAAGCATAAAATATCCTAAATAGATACATATGCAAGGAATCAAAGGAGGAAGCCTGATCTAATAGAAAGAGCCCTAGGCTAGAAGCCAGGAGATCGCATTTCTGGTCTGATCTCTGCTGCAAATTAGTTGTGAGACCTTGGGCAAGCTAGAGTATCTCATTATGTTAGAGCTGGAAGGTCCCTAGGTGTCATCTTCTATTCCAGAGGAAAATTTGTTGTTCAGTCATTTCATTCGTGTCCAACTCCTCATGACCCTAAAATACTGGAGTGATTTGCCATTTCCTTCTCCATCTCATCTGACAGATAAGGAAACCAAGGCCAGCAGGGTGAAGTGACTTGCCCAGGGTCACAAAACTGGTATCTGAGATCAGATTTGAACTCAGGTCTTCCTGACTCCATGTCTGGTGCTCTATTCACTTCACCACCTAACCTTGGCAGAGGAGGGGAAAGAGGTCTAGAAAAGAAGAGTGACTTGACCAGGGTCTCACAGCTAGTTAACAGCAAAGGCAGAATTGGCATTGTAGGTGTTGCACATCCAAATCCAACGACCTTTTTACTACACTCCCACTGCTTTTTAATTAACCTTTGAACCTAAGTGGTTTCACTTGGCAAATGGAAACAATCATTCCTTTCTTCCTCCATGTCAGAGGGTTTTCTTTATAGCCAAATGAGACAATATAGAGCAAAGACTTTGAAAAAAAGTATGAATGTGGCAGAGACAGAGACAGAAAGAGAGAGAAACAGAGACAGAGAGTCAGAGAAAAGAATAAGAACTGGATCTATAATTTCATTAGTATAAGTATGTATAAGTAGTGTAGTGTGAATAGAATACAGGACTTAAGTCAAGAAGACCTGAGTTCTAATCCTGCTCCTGCCTCATCCACTTCATTGTACAACTATCTCAGTTTCCTTATCTGTAAAATGGGGATAATAATCACACCTACACCTCAAGATCATTATAAAGATAAAATGAGATAATATATGTAAAAGGACTTGGTAAAACTTAAAGCATTATGTAAGCATTAGCTATTCTAACGTCCCAGATGATCAGATCACTAGAAGGGAAGCTTGGAGCCTCCAGCTGTGTGAGCAGGACCAGCCCCATTGGTTCTGAAGAGCATGCTCTGTAACAAGAAGCCTGGCAATGGGGAAAAGTTACATTAACAACCATTTATTGATGCCTGCTGGGCAGTTCCTGTCCCTGAACTAAGGTGGATCCTGTCGTTGATAAATGTCATTGAGATTCCTGGGAAGAAAAAAGGAAGGGAAAGGATAGATGGGGCAGAACTAATGGGAACATTTTGGTGGATTCCAGGCAAGCAAATGTCCTCGAGCAATGGAGTTACAAAGTGCTCATCTGGAAGCCAAAAGGCCCTGAAATACTGCAGACCTCAGCTCTTAGTGCCGTCTGAGCTTGGCATTCATTGAATCCAGGGTTTAGTGTCCTAATGAACAGCCAAGAGGGAAGGGAATCTGACTGCTGCAAGTGTGAAATTGCCATTTTCTTCCAGCCAGGGCATCTCATTTGGAGGAGAGAGTGGTAACGGTCATGGACTTAGGAGAGAGAGGGAGGGTTTTGTTGGGTTTTTTTCAGTTCTAAATGGCCATTCACTGGAGGATGGGGTTCCCAGGCTGACTAAGGCTCTATGTGGCTCCCTTTCAATGGAGTTATACATAGGAATTCTGGCACCTGGAGTTAATTCAGTTGGGGCAGGCTGTATAGAGAACAGTCTGCCCTCACTAGATTAAACTCTGGGAGTTCTCAGCCCTTCCCTAAGAAAATATGTTCCTAGCCTGGCAATGACCTTTGAACCCCAACTGTAGGAGGAGGTGAAGGGGGGAAGCAATACAGTTGGGAGGTACAACAGTATAAGAAACTGTTCTGGGAAAGGATGGGGATGTAGGGAGAGTATTTCATGCACACATGTGAATCTCTGTGTGCATTCACACATGTGTATATATACACATATGTATGTTAGCGTGTAGAAAGACAGACAGACAGACAGACAGACAGACAGACAGACAGATAGATAGATAGATAGATAGATAGATAGATAGATAGATAGATAGA
>NW_027186296.1:33880042-34058268 GCF_028583685.1 Petaurus breviceps papuanus | reverse complement strand
AGATAGATAGATAGATAGATAGATAGATAGATAGATAGATAGATAGATAGATAGATGATAGAGCTCCTCTCCCTCTTGAGGGAGGGAGAGGGCTCCTTGCCCTCAAGAAGGGCACTTATACAGTAGATATGCTATAGAGAGAATTGTATGTGTGTGTACCCACTTTATATGTGTGTGTTGTGTGTATACACAATGTAAATATCTATATCTACAATTATATATGTGTGTGTATATAAATAGGAATTATATATATACATTGCATATATACTATATATTATAGGAATCGTATATACATATAGACACACATAGAAACACATAGCATATATATCATATACACACAATTGTATACATACAGGAATTTATATATGTATATGAACACACATATACATACAGTGTGTATATATGCTGTATATATACCATATATACAATTATATATACATATACAATTGTGTGTGTATATACAGGAATTGTATGTATATGCAATTGTGTGTATAAATAGATGTGTACTGTATACACATAGAGTATATATACCATAAATACAATTGTATATATGTGTATATACAAGAATTACGTGTATGCATACATATACATATATATACCTATATGTAAATGTACATAAATTTTGTACTACCCTAGAAATCATGAGGGAATATATAAAATGCCAGTACCTCTTTTGGGAGGGAGTACCAAGTGAGAAACTTCCCTAACAGCATGTGTTACCTTGCCTGATCTCTCTAAGTGCCTTCTTCCTAAACAATTTCCTATATTGATTTTGTATGGAATTTATATATACTTATATATGTCCATTTTGTCTCCTTGATGGCATGTAAGTTCCTCAAGGACAGGGACTTTTTGCTTTTGGTTATGTGGGTATGGTGCCTGGCACATAGTGGACATTTAATAAATATTTGTGAATTGATTGATCCTAGAATCTTCAAATAGAATAGTACCCTAAATAAGTGGCTATGGTGCTGAATCCCCAACCTCTCCTTGTCAGGTTAATGAGCAAAAAAGAAATACAATCCCTGCCATCAAGATGCTTACATCTGGATGAAGGAAAGCAACATATAAAAGGAGATGAAAGGTGGAGAGATGGGAATAAGGTAGCCATGTAGGGGCACAGTGAAGAAAGAAGTTTGAAGAGTCAGGAGTGGAGCCTATAGAGCAATGGACTAAATACAAGTGGCCTCGGCACTTTCCTCAAAGTGGAGGTTCAGGAGGAACTAACCAATCAGAGAAGGGACTTCAGGACAGGAATGAACTTCCAGGTAAGAATACCTCTGGGTTGTGATTTGAGAAAAAAAGTTGAGATTCAGTAGCAAAGTACAGAGAGCCCTGACTTTTCTCCTTTGGCCCCTCCTCTTCTTTCTCCCTCCCTTAATCCTCCATTCCATCCCCCATTCTCTTGCTGCTTTATCCTTATTCCACTCTCTTCCTTTCACCTTCTGTTCTTCTCCTATGTTCCCCTGCTCCTCTTCTGCTCCTTCTTTCATCCTTTCCCTACTTCTCACTCTCCCTCCTTTCTTTCCTTCTTTCCCTCCCCTTCTCCTCTTCTTCCTTCCTTCCCCTTCCTTCTTCCTCTCTTTTCTTCTTTCCCTTCCTCTTTTGTTTCCTTCTTTCCCCTCCTCCACCTCCTACTTTCCTTCTCCCCTTCTCCTTTTTCTTCTCTCTTTTCTCCTCCCTACTCATTATTCCTCACCCTTCTTCCTTCTCCCTCTTTCCCGCACACCAAGTTGTCAGGGAATATGTCAGTAGGTGTTCAGTTTGCATTCAGTATCTCCACATGTCAGTACACAGATCTCTAAGCTTTGGAGGGCTTCTGGAGAGGAGCAGTGCCTGTCTTTCTTCAGATGAATGAAGCTCTAAGTGACTTAGTCTGGATACAGTGTTAAGCAGGGTTTTGTCAGTGACATTATTAATTTAAAGGCATCCTTTTTTCCCCCTTTTCTGGCACAGTGGGAGGGTGGAGGAGGGAGAGGAAAGGAAAAGTATAGTGAGAGGTATGCTGGGATAGAGAATTTGCTTCCTCCCCTAATCTCTGGATGTGGGAACAGGTCTGGAGGCAGCCATCCTGAATCATCTGTTGTGTAATAACTCAGCTGTCAATGATACCACCCAGCCATATTCAGCTGGGTGGAGTGTTCTCCATGGAAGCATTTCCCATTGTCTCCCAGAAATAATTCACTAGCCTAGTGAGCTTTTTATTAGTCAAACTAGGTAATCTTGACCTTTTCAGACTTTAAGAACTGCTAAATTGATGAAAGAGAGGGGAAAGCTGTTTCTGAAAACCCTGGAAAGTCAAGTATTTGCCTGGGAGGGGAAAGAGTGATTTCTGATGCCTGTAGGGAGAGAAGGACCCAATGCTCATTACCACCCCCTAGAATCAAAGAATTCAAGAATGTTAGTGCTGGTGGTTAGTTCATATAGTTCTATTCTCCTCCACCTTCCAACCTTTACAGATTAAGGACATAGACCTCAGTGAGATTAATTTTTTTTACCCCGAGTCACATAGCTAATTAGCAGCAGACCCATAACTAAGAGAACCAACATGATTTCAGAGACACAGAGTTCTAAAGTCCTTAGAGCCATCAAATTCAAATCCTCTTATTTTACAGGTGAAGAAACGAGATCAGAAAAGGTAAATGACTCCCCTAAGGTCATATAGGGAGTAAAAGGCAGAATCAGGACTTCGACCCAGTTCCTCTGGTTTCAGCAGAAGGGTTCTTCCACCTGTAAAAACCCCTCTCCAAGGTGGGTATAGACAATCCCCTGAAGGTTAGCCCTGGGATGCTGTAATGTGGAATCTTTAATTGCCATTACTATCACAGATGCTGTAGGGGGATGTGACTTTAGATTGATAGAAAGCCTGAGTACAGAGGGAAACACAGGAAATAAGAGAGAAAAACAAAGTACAATGTAGGAACTTTGAATGACAAATGGGGAACTTCCCCCCTACAAAGCTACAGGATTAAAAGGAAAATCAACCCCTCCCAACACTATGCAATGTGTCCCTGGATTTCCAACACCTAAATCCCAGAGACTTCTAGGAATGGGCTTCTTGGATGAGATCCTTCTCAGAGCTGAGATGCTCTCTCACTCCTAAGTTGAAGATTCTATCATCTACACTAATAATCTATAATTTCTCCCCTAGTTTCTGTTTTCTTCTCTTTTGATGAATATTTTTACTAACTATCCATGACTGTCTTTTATGTAACAACTATTTTGTGGAAGGGAAATAAATTGGCCAAGAATAAGTTAACTGTTACCTTCCAGATCTGGGATGAGACTGTTCCCTGCCCAGAGAAACCAGGGAAAGCGGCTTTTATCCTGAACCCTTAGATGAATATTGTGCTCCTGGACCCACAGCTATAAGTCTAGCCTAGTCCTCCTCTTAGAGATAAAAGAGTAGAGGAGTGAGCGCTCAGTCATTGCCCTCATCTATGGCCAAAGGGGGAAACCACAGTCTTCCTTGGAATCTTCTAGTGGACATTCCACTCCTTATCTAATTAAATCAATACCTGCAACTTGGACTATCCCAGGACCCTGGGGCTCAGGTATACCATACCACTGCTAACAGTTCTTTCTTTAAAATATATATATATATAGATAGATAGATAGATAGATTTTGAATTATAAATTTTTCTCCGTGTTTTTCCCCTACCCCCACCCCAAAATACTGAATACCCCTTCCCCTAATCTGTTCTCTCTTATATCCTCCCCCATCCCTTCCTAACTTTCTAGAAGGGCATGATGGATTTCTATACCCCAGTGCCTGTATATCTTATTTCCTAGTTGCATGTAAAAACAACAATTTTTTTTAAACATTTGTTTTTAAAACTGAGTTCTAGATGTTTTCCCTTCTTCCTTCCTCACCCACCCCCACTGGGAAGATAAGCAATTCAATATAGGTTGAACATGTGTAGTTATGCAAAACATTTCCATAACTACTATTTTTAGTTATCTCCATAACTACTACTAACTAGTAGTTATATTGTGAATGACTAATTATAATTCCCTTCATCCTATCCCGCCCCCCACTTATTCTATTTCCTCCTTTGACCCTGTCCCTTTTTTTTTTTTTAAAGCAATGGGGGTTAAGTAACTTGCTCAAGGTTACACAGACAGTTATTTCTGGGTGTGGTGCTAAGTGTCTGAGCCCGGGATTCGATCTCCAGGTCATCCTGACACTGGGGCCGGTGCTCTTACTCACTGAGCCACCTGGCCACCCCTACCCTGTCCCTTTTCAAAAGAGTTTCCTTCTAACTACCTCCTCCCCAAATCAACCCTCCCTTCTATCATCCCTCCCTCTTATCCCCTTCCCCCCTATTTTCCTGTAGGGTAAGACACCTAATTGAATGCATATGTTATTTGCTTCTTAAGCCAAATTCAATGAGAGTAAGGTTGATCCAATCCCTTTCACCTTCCTGCTCTTCCCCTCCATTGTAACAGTTTTCTCTTGCCTCTTTTTATATGAATTAATTTACCTTATTCTATATCTCCCTTTCTCCTCCCAATATATTCCTCTCTCACCTCTTAATTTTATTTTTTTAGATATCATCCCTTCATATTCAACTCATCCTGTGCCCTCTATGTATACATGTATGTACATATGTACACACTCACACATGTATTTTACACACATATACCCTTCTATGCATACATATATATGTATATATACATATATACACACATATATTCCCTTCAACTATCCTCATATTGAGAAAAGTCTTATAGTTACAATTATAATTTTTTCCATGTAATAATATAAATAGTTCAACTTTAATAAGTTCCTTATGATTTATTTTTCCTGTTTACCTTCTCATGCTTCTCTTGCTTCTTGTATTTGAAAGTCAAATTTTCTGTTAAGCTCTGGATTTTTCATCAAGAATGCTTGAAAATCCTCTATTTCATTGAATGACCATATTTTCCCCGGTAGCATTAAACTCAGTTTTGCTGGGTAGGTAGGTGATTCTTGGTTTTAATCCTAGCTCCTTTGACCTCCAGAATATCATATTCCAAGCCCTTCAATCCCTTAATGTAGAAGCTGCTAGGTCTTGTGTTATCCTGATTGTGTTTCCACAATACTCAAATTGTTTCTTCCTAACTGCTTGCAATATTTTCTCCTTGACCTGGGAACTCTGGAATTTGGCTATAATATTCCTAGGAGTTTTCTTTTGGGGATCTTTTTCAAGAGGTGATCAGTGAATTCTTTTCATTTATATTTTGCCCCCTGGTTCTAGAATATCAGGGCAATTTTGCTTGGTAATTTCTTGAAAGATGATGTCTAGGCTCTTTTCTTGATTATGGCTTTCAGGTAGTTCAATAATTTTAAAATTATCTCTCCTGGATCTATTTTCCAGGTCAGTGGTTTTCCCAATGAGATATTTCACATTGCCTTCTATTTTTTCCTTTGTTTGGATCTATTTTATAGTATTTTGATTTCTCATTAAGTCATTAGCTTCCATTTGTTCCAATCTAATTTTGAAGGAATTATTCTCTTCAGTGAGTTTTTGAAATTCCTTTTCCATCCGGCCGATTTGACTTTTTAAAGCATTCTTCTCCTCATTGGCTTTTTGGGCCTTTTTTGCCATTTGAGTTAGTGTATTTTTTAAGGTGTTATTTTCTTCAGTGTATTTTGGGGTCTCCTTTAGCAGGCTGTTGACTTGCTTTTCATGATTTTCTTGCATCATTCTCACTTCTCTTCCCAATTTTTCCTCTACTTCTCTTACTTTATTTTCAAAATCCTTCTTGAGCTCCCCCATGGCCTGTAAGCAATTCATATTTTTCTTGGAGGTTTTGGATGCAAGATTTCTGACTTCACGTTCTTCCTCCTGCTCCATGCCTTGTTCCTTTTTGTCCCCAAAAATGGATTCTATGGTCTGTTTGTGCTTCCTCTGCTTGCTCATATTGCCAGCCAATGTCTTGACTTTCGAGCTCTTTGCCACAGTAGAACTCTCCAGCCTCCACAAGCTCTGGCTCATTGGTCACACACCCCAGGGCCACCACCCAAGACTGTGAAATAGATCCAAGCAGGTTAAAGCAAGAGTGATTACCCTCTGAATGGTCACTTGGTCCCCCTACAATCTGCAGGCCAGGAGATCTGGAAGCAGCCATGCAGAGGTGGCAGCTCCTCCAGCCACTTCTTGCCAGGGCGGGGCAGGACCGGACCGTGCTCTTTAGTCCCTCCCCCACCCCCTTCCAACAGAGTTCCACACTGACCTTTTACTTTGTCTTTGGCATTTATGGGTTGAGAAGTCTGGAAACTGCCACAGCTACTGATGATTCACTCTCCTGATGTCTGCTCCAGCGGCCACGATGATTCACTCTCCTGATGTCTGCTCCGGCGGCCGCTGGTTGGGGCTGCCCTGGGGCTGAAACCAATCAGCTCATGCTAGACTGCGCTCAGCTCCCAGCACGATGTGATAGACCCTTCCTGTCCACCTGCCAGGCTTCCTTCAGCAAGAGATTTGTTTCTCTCTGTCACTTTGTGGGTTCTGTAGCTCTAAAGTTTGTTTAGAGTCATTTTTTACAAGAATTGGAAGTGATTGGAGCAGGAGCCCATGCCAAGTTTGTGCTTCTATGCCGTCATCTTGGCTCTGCCCCCAGAGTCATTTTTTTTTACATGTATTGGAGGTGGTAGGAGCTGGAGTCTTGCAGAGGTCCTGTTTCTACCCCTCCATCTTATCTCTGCCCCAACAGTTCTCTTTGACTTTTGAGCTCTTTGCTGCAGTAGAACTCTCCTTCTAGAATGAAGAGAACTGTGTCCCAAATTGTTGGGGTTTTTGCAGCTGTCAGAACTATTAGGATGGCACCCTCTCTACAGCCCCCACAAGCTCTTTTTAACCAGAGTCATATATTTAGAATTTTTTTTTAATTATTGGGGTCAGAAAAAAAATCTGGGTATGTTTTAAAATGTAAGTAAATTTGGGACAAGAGTTTATTGTTGTTGAGTCGTTTCAGATATGTCTGACTCTTTGTGACCCCACTTGGGGTTTTCTTGGTGAAGATACTGGAGTGGTTTTGTCATTTCCTTTTCCAACTCATTTTACAGATGAGGAAACTGAGGCATCAGGGTTATGTGAATTGCCCAGGGTCACACAGTTAGTAAATGTTAGAAGCCTGATTTGAACTCGGGTCTTTCTGACTCTGGGGCCAGTGCTCTATCCACTACACCACCCAGTTGCTCCATAGACAAGAGTAAGGAGAACCTTTTAGTTGGGATCCATGCATCTCCTAATGGGATAGTGCCCTACTTGTTTTTGGTTGTGGTTACACCATATACTTCTATCCCTTTGCTCATGTCATTCCCTACCTGGCATTCTAAACTAACCCATCCAGATTTTATCCCTCCTTCAAGACTCAGATCAAGGGGCATCTCAGTCATGAAACTGTCTCTGACTACCCCAGGCTACAGAGTACAAGTTTACAAATATTAGAGCTTGGGCATCAGGACATCAGCAGACATGAGGAAGTTGAGTCCCAGAGAAATTCAATGACATAGCCATGGTTGTATTGTGGCCCCAATTCCAACATCCCTTCCACCATACAAGAAAAACACCCTCCCTTCTCTGCATTCCTTATAGTCTGTCCTAGACAAATCTAACACTCAATTATATTCTGTCATTGATACTTGCCATAGGAGACTTCCCCAGAAATTTTCTCAATCGGTTCAGACTGCTGCTTGGACCACTAACTGAATAAGTGACCTGCCCAGGGTCACACAGCCAGTATGCCTTCCGAGGTGGGGCTTCCTGACTCCAAGGGCCATTCTCTGTCCATTATGGCTCCTATATTCTACCATATGGTTCTCTAAATGTTTCATGTCTTCCTAGAGAAGACTGCAAACTCATCAAAAGTGGAATGTGTTATTCCCCTCTCTTATATGCCCCCCTACCTCCCAGTGCTTAACAGAGACCTGGGCACAGAGTAAATGCCAAATAAATAGATGTTAATTGATAACTTCGTTAGAAAGGGGAGCTCCAATTTTCTGCTGGTCCTTTATTACACAGCTCATCATCCCTGACACACTTAGGATATGCCACCCTCTTTCTATACAAGGCCTATCCTGGCCCCCTTAGATCATTAGTAAATTCTCCATTTCTATCTCCCCTGCAACCCCTGCAAATTTACTGTGTAAATATGCTGTATTTACTTATTGGCATGCCTTTGTTCTTCCCAATAAAATATATGTACTTTGAGAATGTGAGATTTTTTTTTAATCTTTGTATGTCTAGCACCTAACACAATGCTTGGCACACAGTGATGGTATAGGTGTTGAATGAATGAATAAAACATTTTATATCATTCCATCCAGGCATATCAGCAACACATCCAGAGTTTATTCCATTATATGCTCACATCCAGCTTTGCTGCTGCCCTGAATGTTTTATGTGGCAGGGGATCAAACAGGGAGGCCCCAAAGTCTGGGGTTTTGCTGGTAAGTCTTCACATGTATTTAACTTGTCCCACAGAGTCCCCTGGGGAGGGATTGTGGAGAGAGCTGCTATAAAATCTTCCCTTTAAAGCTGCCTGATGAATGACCGGCCATTCTCTAAACCACTCTGGTGGAAACCTTTGCAGCAGATTTCCTAGGCTTAATTCTTTACCTTCCAGGCTATCTACCTTCTCTCCTTCTATCACCTCCTTCTCCTCAGTTTCTTTCATACTAATCTCATCTTTGGTTATTCTTCAACACTGATTCTCCATTGACTCTCCTAGTCCTCATATATGGGTAACTTTGTAGCATCTCCACAAACCACTCCTTACACCCAAGATAGGATGTCCAACTTCCTTCTCAACAAATCCATCTCTCTCCCTTTCTTCAGTTCAATTCAAATCTGCATTTACTGTGCATCTGCTTTGTGGAAAATTGGTTTAATCCCTGTTCTCAAGGAGTTTACAATCTGTGTGCTAAAGATTGCTTTTCCAGGAACTTTCTCTAATTAAGCCCCAACTCTCTCACTATGGGTAGCTAGGTGGCACAGTGAGTGGGTAAGGTGCTGGGCCTGAAGTCAGTAAGATTCATCTTCCTGAATTTGAACCCAGCCTCAGACACTTGCTAGCTGTGTGACGCTGGGCAACTAACTCACTTTAACCCTGTTTGCCTCAATTTTCCCATCTGTAAAATGAACTGGAGAAGAAAGTAGCAAACCACTCCAGTATATTTGCCAAGAAAACCTTAAATGGGGTCACAAAAAATCAGATTCAACTGAACAACAAACTCTTTTACCTTTACTATTCCTTTACCCTTAGGCATTTAGGTGCTAACTCAGATGGCACTGTATTATTTTGCCCTTTTGTTAGATAGTTTTATAAATATTATATTCTTATGTATATTCCATAAACCCTAAATGTGTATGAGTTTTCTTTTTAATTGGACTGGATTCATACAAGTGTTAGTATTCCAAACAGAATGAGGGATTCTTGTGGTTAAATACATGCATTTTCTAATTCCTTAGTAAATATCCTTTTTCTCAGCACACAGAGTTAGCAAGCATAATGTTCAGGTTTCCACACTCTGAGGATGTTCAACAAATTGTGTTGACTGACTGACTGATCTTAATAAGGGTTGACATTTTGGCCCGGGAGGATGGACTCCCACCTGCTACCATCTGCCTTGGCTCCTGCAGTGGTTAGAAATGCACACTTCGAATCAGATAGAATGTACATAACAGAGAGACACCTACATGATATCATTTGAAGGCCCCCAAGTCCCACCTGTCCATGAATTTCTCTTCCGCCAGTCTGAGATTATCACTATTAGAGTCACTAATAAGTTAGGTATCAAGTATAGCCACAATGTTCTCAAGTGTTGCCCAAACCACATTAAAAGTGATAAATTTATCCCTTCAATGTGACAACAGCAATATTGGTATCAATCATGACAAAGATCCCAATAATTTTCTTTTCTGAGGTCCCAGGGTATAGTGGGGCCTAGATTTTTTTTTAATGCAATTGGGAAATGTTAACAAAATAAATAAAAATACATTACAACATAAACATGTTAATTTGTGGTTTTCTGAGTCAATGTGGCACCCAAAGATACACTTCTATTGGAGTTAGACACCACTGAATTAGAGTTTATTCAGAAGTATCTCACATTTTTACCACCTGCCAAATTCCATTTTTTTTCAAGACCTAACTCAGCCCTTTCTCCATAAAATCTTCCTAATTCCCCCCAGTGACAAGCAATTTCTCCCTTGTCAAAACTTTTTACTTGTCTCATATTCACTTATCATATTATAATTAGTATCAGTTATCTGTATAACTATTATTTTTCTTATTTCCTTGGCCATACTGTGGGTCTCTTGAGGATCAGGTCTCTGCCTCCCGTACAATTCTACTTTCTCCCCTTGAAAGCCTGGATTTTGAGGATTCTAGCAAGTGCAGAAGGCTTCATGGAAGGGAGTAACATGTAAAGAGGCCGAACGAAGAGAGCTTAGGACAAAATTGTGCTGAGTCTTGAATGACAAAATAAAGAATTTAAGATTTTGTCTGTAGGCTAGAGGAGGCTGTGGTAGTGTTTGAGCAGAAGAGTGATAATGAAAGCATAGCAGTAGGGGAAATATGAAAAATAGATTAGAGGGCACTGAAACTAAGCCAGGTACTGGTTAGGAAGTTACTGCATTAATACAGGCATGAAATAATAAGGGCCTAGATCAGGGTGATGGTCACAGGAGTAGAGAGGGACAGATGACAGAGAAGGAGAGAAGAGTAAAAGAGGGAGAGGAAGAGAGAGAGGGGGAGAGGAAGGGGAGGGGAGAGGGAGAAAAAGAGAGAGGAAGAGGGGAAGGGAAGAGAGGAAAGGAGAAAAGGAATGGGGAGAGGAAGGAAGGAAGGACAGAAGGAAAGGATGGAGGGAGAAAAAGGGAGGAAGAAAAGGGAAAGGGGAGGAAAGGAGAGAGGGAGGATGAGAGAGGGAGAAAGAGGGAGGGAGAGAGGTGATGAAAGAAGAGGGAGGAAGAAAGGAGTGAGAGGGGTGAAAGGGAAAAGGCACAGGAGCAGGGAGGAGGGGAGATTTTAATTGAAAATTTTACAAGACTTAGTGATAGTGGGCATAGTGTATTATGGTGGTGAGGAGGGGAGAAATAAAAAATTAATAGAGCATTTAGGGCCTAGGAAAATGGTGATACCATTAATGGAATCAAGACATTCCTGTGTGGTGGGAAGATTATGACTTTTTAAAAGTAAATGTTGAATTTCAGGTGATATTAAGATAACTAGCAGTTGAAAATGCAAGAGTGGGGCTTGGAAACCACTCTGGTCTTGTCCTGTAACCATCTCTCTGCTCTTGGTAAACAAAAATGAGATATTACAAAAGAGCCTATTTTCCCCCCCACTAGGATGGTCTTTGGTCTTTGGACAAGAATCCATTAATTCAAAACCACATAATTTGTTTTGTTTTGTTTGGCTAATATTAAAAGCAGGATGTCCTTAGCTCAAGTCAACTATGACCAAACAAGGGACACCTTGACCTTATCAAATTAATTAGTGTGTTTCAACCAACAAAGAAGAGACAAACCACCCTGCCTCTGTTAGAGACTTCTATTTCTGGGAAAGCCCGTCCTTCCTGCCATCTCACTCCTTTGATGCAGCAGTGGTGATGAGGAAAGGTGGCAAGATAACACATGAAGGATGATGGGAGTGACATGCCAATCCTTTCTCCACACAGTCACCAAAATAATCTTCCTAAATCATGAGTCTAAACATGTTGCCAGCTTCCCACCCTATGCTTAATAGATCTGTACCGTCTTTAAGATAATATAAAAACTCTTCAGCTTGTTGAGTTAAGCCTATTTCAATTTCACTCCATCCTGGACTTTCATATTAATCTCTTTCATGCATCGTATGTTCCAATTAAAATGGCCTACTTGCTGCTCTCTGAACCTAGAATCCTATCTCCCACCTCTGAATCTTTGCCCAGGTCCCACATGAATGTGCTCCTTCCTCACTTGCTTCTTGCAATACCTGACTTCCTTCAATACTTAGCTCCTGTGCCAACTTCTACATGAAGTCTTTCCTAATGTACCTAGTTCTTAGCACTCTTTTCCTTCTCAAATAATTTTGTATAATATATATTTGCATGTTGTCTCTATCTCTCCCACCCAGTAGAATGTAAACTCCTTTAGGTCAAAGACTATTTTTTTTTTGTTTTATTTTGCTTGGTATTTGTATCCCCAGTGCCTTACATACAGCAGGAAATTAATAAGAGCTTGTTAAACTAGATTGGAACACTGGTCTGGGATTTAGGAAATTTGGGTTCTGGTCCCAGTTCACTAACTTATTAGTTGTGTGACTTTGAGTGGATCTTTTCCCTGTTTAAACTTCAGTTTCCTCATCTGTCAAATAAGTAAAAGGTTGGACTGGTTAATCTTCAGGTTCTCTTTTTAACTTTAATAATCTTCTATTTATTACTTTTTAAGTTCTATTCTCATCCCTGACTTTGTTAGCTCTGATACCTACGTAGCACCTAGAACTAGTAAGCTCTTAATAAATGCTGGTTGGTTGACAAGGATGATCGACCTCAATAGAACCCTGCTCTATATGCATCCTGAGCAAGTATGAGTGGTTATTGTTGTGTCCAATCTTCATACTTGAACAGAAACAATAGCATCAAGAGGGTGATTCATTTGCAAGTAAATTGGATTTAAGTGAGGCAGGTCTGTGCAAAGTCATCAGTCTCACTTTGGCCATCAGAATCAATATGACTGGCTATAGCTCCTGATACAGTGGGAAACCTTGGCCTTTTTAAGTTGAGGTCTTTCCCAGATCTCAGTTTGTCTTTAGCAACACCCATTCAATGATTAAAGCCTAGGTAAGAATTGAGGCAAAAAATGGCCTAGTTTTTTTTCACAGAAGAGTCAAGAAAAGGGAAGAGCCTCAGGGTTTCTGGTCAGAATGGAAACAATTACTATTTACACGCACTCAGAGCCATCAAAACACAAACAAGAGCAAGCTAGGCTAGGGCTGGGATCTATTATTGGCCAACCAGTGAAAGCCGAAGTGATTTGGATTTAAAAGCATAACTATTTGAATCCTAATGAGCTTTATCAAAGCCTGGTTTTTCAGAGCTATATTTCAAGAAATCATAAATGAAAGTACATGAGACAAAAGAGTTAAATGGCCCAGTTTAAAAAAAAAAAACAACCCAACAACAACAATGATGAGGAAGAAATCTAGCCCCCAAACCCAAGATGTCTTGTGAAATATGAACAATCAAAATATATATTCCTTTGGACAGTTGAATTGATAGGGCAGATTGGGTGACCCATTTCTCCATCCCCAAGTTCTTACTATACCACTGTCATCATTGTCTCCTGCTTCTTGGCAGAAAGAGTGAGGCAGAGCATTCCCCCAGGATCTGTTATAGCCACCTCTTTGCTGTTCCGGTGGCCGGTATTTTGTGTACAGTGGGGGAGGGTAATGGAAATGTACAGATGGCATGCCTGCCCACTCCTTGCTCCAAAGGCCTGAGGGAGTGTTCCTTCCCGCCACCTCAGTGCTGGTTATCTTCCTTCTCTGTCCGCAGCTGCCAAGTCCCACAGCCCGCCGATCAGCCGAATGATCCTTCCAGCACGTGAAGGCTATGACTGGGTTTTTCCCCAGCTCATCTTTCCTCCTGTTTTATGCTTGACCTTTTAAGATATTTTCTTTTTCCTATTGAAGGTAAGTTGTACTGTCATTGTGATCATCATCATCACAATGTGCCCTCATTTGGCCTGTCTGTACCTCAGTTTCCTCATCTGTACAATGAAGATAGGTTTGTCATGAGAATACATATAGAGTGCTCTATAAATGTCAGATACGATTATTATTTACAATGGAATATAAATACCTTGAGGGCAGGGACTGTCTCATTTATGTCATTGTGTCCCCAGCACCTATCATAGTGCCTAGCACATAGAAAGCATCTAATAAATGCTTGTTGAATGAATGTTTTCCTTCATAGCTGAGTATGATGTCATCAAAATAACACCACAGCATTTTTTTTCACATCCTTGATGACCTTGAAAGACTTGTTTACTTGGGAGTGGAGAGGATCTTTAAAAACCTGCTCATGATTTTTCCCCTCTAACAACCAGATTCCAGGTCAGCTGGGACTTGAGATAACTCAAGGAAGAAATCCCTGCAGGGAAGCAGAGAAGTAGAGTGGGAAGGCCACTAGCCTGGAAGACCTGGGTTTTAATGTTGATTCTATCGCTAATCTATTGTAGGAGCTTGGGAAGCCACTATCTTCTCTCTTGACGTCAATATTATCCTCTTCTATGAAATGAGGGGGTTGGACTGGACTAAGATCTCTAACGGCTCCTCCAGCTCCATCGTTCCATGATTCCTCTGCTTAGTGAGTGACCCAGCTTCATGAAGGATAGCAACATCCCACCAAGAGGTACTTTGAAAATACCCTCACTTCTTTATTATGCCTAATTGTAGCAGAGTTTTTCATTGTCAATGGCACAAAGCTGAGAGTTCAATTATGTATTGTTGGCTACTGCTCTTTAATGATTTTGTGTCTCTGTTCTGTAGGTAAGTTGTAAGCCCCTTGATGGGGGGGGGGCCCACGGGGGTGTCTTGTACTTTTTTCTGTTTCTTCCCATTCTCCCCCCCCCCAATCATCCCTGGCATCCAACATAGGGCTGAGCATTCAGAACATCCTTGTTGATTGATTGAAGAACAGTGTGTTAACGATTATTTTGTGTACCCAGGATTGCGTATGTAATGACTGGGAAAGGGAACTGATGAATGACTGTCCTTGGGATGTGTGTGAGTATAAAGGAGACTCTGTTGGAGGAGGGGGGTAAGAAAGTGAGAGTATCTTCTTTGTATGACTCTTCCTTTGCTTTAGGCAAATGGCTAAGGAGGAAAAAGGTCATTGGATTTGGATCAGGGTTTGAATCCTGGTTCCACCAGTCTCTTCATATCATCTAGCCTGAGTTTCCTCATCTGTCATATTTACACTACTTCACTTGCAGGGCTGTTAAAGATCAAATGATAATATGTGCAAAGATACTTTTTATACCTTAAAGAATAATGCCTTGTACATAGTAGGCACCTGTTTGTTGAATTCTGTGAATAGACATAAAACCCTGTGTCAGAGACTTCCTTCTGAAACAAGGAGCCCAGGTATACATCAGAAGCCTCTCATTTCTCTGGCTTCTTCACCTCATCAAGGTGGAATATGGGAACTTTAGGGTTTGGCAATCCTCCAGGGATAACCACCATTTCCCTTTTCAAACACCAGGTCTTGTGAACTCAAAGCCCAGAAGACAAAACCCATGCTTTCCCCACTGTATCATGCTTCCTCTATGAGGGACTTATGAATTATATGGTTTTGTGTGGGTGTCAACCCACCAGTATCTTAAATCTGGGAGTAACTTTAGTGGGGCTGACTTTAACTAGAGGCATGGGATAAAGCAATGAATGTCCTTAGATTCAGAAAGACCTCAGATACTGACTGAGTGACCCTGGGCAATTCATTTAATCTCTGCCTGCCTCCATTTTCTCATCTGTAAAATGGGAAAACAGCATAGCTAAGTGGCACAGTGGATAAAGCATCAGGCCCAAAGTCAGAAGGTCTCCCCTTCTTGAGTTCAAGTCTGATCTTAGACACTTACTAGGTGTGTGACCCTCGACAAGTTCCTTAACCCTATTTGCCACAGTTTGCTCAATCTGTAAAATGAGCTAAAGAAGGAAATGGTAAACTACTCCAGTATCTCTGCTAAGAAAAAACCGAATGGGGTCACAAAGAGTCACACATGACTGAACAACCATGAAGCAGTGCAACCCTGGGCAAGTCACTTAATCCTGTTTGCCTCAGTTTTCTCATCTGTAAAATGAGCTGCAGGAGGAAATGGCAAACCAGTCCAGTATCTCTGCCAAGAAAGCCCCAAATGGGATCACAGAGAGTCAGTCACAACTGAAGAGGTTAAACAACAACCACAAAAATGGGAAAACAATAATAATAAATACCTGCGTCCTAAAGTTGCTTTGAGGGTCATATGGGATAATATTTGTAAAGAGCTCTGCAAACCTTCCTATATAAATGCTAACTATTACAAAGCTAAATCCTTGAAAGATGCCCAAGGCATACAAAGACATGTCTAGAGTCAAACAGGTACTAAATGTCAGGTAGTTCTGAGTCAAGGCCTGGCACTCCCTCTGCTAAACCTGGCTGCCTCAACTACCTCCTTTGTCCAGTGGGACATAACCCTGTGTTGCCAGTTTGAAGGCTAGGTTCTATCCTAGAGGTTTTCTAAAATCTTTTTGAGCTCTGCATTCTAGAATTTGGTGACTCTTGTCTCCAAGGGGCTTCAGCAACAGCAAGCCCCTAGCTGCCTATTTAGGGATCTCCAGTTTTATATCAAGATTTGACTACCCCTTAAGCTGTGCAATCAGATTTCAAGGTGCTATTAAATTGATCGGAAATAGAGTTGCCTATTATGTTTTATTATATTTTAATGATCTTGTGATGATACTTTTAATGAGCCACAGGGAAAATTGTAGGGTTTAGTGCTAATAGGAAAAGGACGGGAGTGTAGCAGACAGTGGAAGTGTGACCTCACCTGCTGTGCTCACATCAGGACTGGGGAGAGGCAAGTTCTACCCTCAGGAATGTCATTCCAAATTGGACAGAGTGCCTGCTGGGTTACTTCTGGAAGCCTTGAAGTACTATTGAGGAATACACACATTTAAAATAGATTAATATCCCTTCTAATAATTCCCCCAATACAAAGATGCCGTGGAGTGGGAGTAACTCTGGTTCTGGAGCTGTCAAGTAAGGGGGACTCAGAAATATAATCCCAGGATTTAGAGCTGGAGGTTTTAGAGTTCATTTACTCCATCCCCCTCAGGTGACCATACTGAGTTCATATAGAGAGGAGAAGCGATTTTTAGAATCTCAAATTTAGGGTCCTTAGAGGTCAGCTATTCCAGTCTTCTCATTTTACAGTCAAGGAAACTGAGGTAGACAGAGGTGAGGCAGAGTCAGGATCACACAGTAAGCATCTGAGCCTAAATTTGAACCAGGTCTTCCTGAGTCTAGGTCCAATGCTCTATCCGCTCTTACACACTTTCTCAAATTCATACAAGTAGTTAGTGGCAGAACCTGGATTCAAACCCAGATCCTTGGACTCCCCAGAGCATGTTCTGCTGTCCTATGTTGCCTCCTTTTTAGTACCTGTTAACTCATTTTAAAGAAGAGGAAACTGAAACACAGAGAGGAGGCATGAACTCACCCAGGGTCACACAGGTAATCAAATTCAGAGAGGGGACTTGAACTAAGGTACTTTGAATCAAAACCAGACTCTTTCTCCTGCACCAGGATACATTAGTTGCTTCCTATAAGCCTTATAATTATCGTGGTAACTGCCACCACTACCTTCATCATCAGAACTGACATCATGCCCACTAGAAAATACTATTAGTGACCAGTCAAACATGATGCTGTGTTTTAGCTGTATAGAAAGCAAGCCCATCTTTCTTGGTTTCTGCTCTCAAGAAACTCAGTAATCTATGGTGGATAAACTGTACTATTTCCCCTAGCCCCATTCCCAGAGAGGACCTGGATCTTACTGGACAAGGGCTGTGGCTAAGAGTCCATATTATTGACTAACCCTACCAAGGACTGGAGAACATTCAGGTCAAGAACTCAATGCAATGAGCCAAAGTCAGAAACTGGGAAGATGAGTTGAGAACTGAAAGGGCTAGAGACAAGAGGCCATGTTTGAAAAGAAGGCTGGGTCATAACCTTCCTTCTCTGGACTTGGTTTCCTCATCAGTACAATAAGGAGCTTGGACTAAGATCAGGAATTCTTAACCTTTTTAGTGACATAGACTCCCTTTGTTAGTCTGGTGAAGCCCAGGGACCCCTTTTCAGATGTTTTTAAATTCATAAAATACATAGGAAGACAATTATGTTGGAAATGCAGTTATCAAATACAAAAAGAAAAAAAACAATTTGTGATATTGTAATACTTAGCAACAGTAATAATAACTAGTAAACATGCTTGCCTTAGTTTCCTCCATCTGTAAAATGAGCTGGAGAAGAAAATGTCAAGCCACTCCATTATTTTTGCCAAGAAAATTCTAAATGGAATCACTAAGAGTCAGACGTGATTGAAAAATGGCTGAACAACAAAATTTCAAAGTAGTAATGTATACAGACAATATTTCAAGATATCTGCAATTATGATATGAAAATATTTGTGATTTCTATTAGTGACAAAGTCATCAGTACTACTAATACTACTATGGTTTGTTACCTACAATCAGAATTAAAGGAAATGCTAAATTTCAGTTAGATATTAGTGAAAATAAAGATGTAAAATTTTCCAGTCCAAGTTGACTGATCTCCTGAAATATACCCACAGACCTCTTGTTAAGAACCCCTGGCTTGGAGACCAAATGGGGAAAGAGATGAGTATACATTATAAAGTATTCATCATTACAAACCTTTTAGTATTGGTTAAAAAAAATAGAAAAGTCATTTTGTTGAACAGACTTGATAAGTAAGAATTAGAAGAATCAAGCACAATAGCTCAGTGGTTGATAAACCCGAGGACAGAAACCACCTGGGGAAGCTTACATTTAATAAGAATTTCCTGAAAAACTAGATGTTTGACAGAAAATATTAGGCTCTTCTGCTATATACCACGGTAAGCTCCAAATGGATATATCACTTAAATAAAAAAGGTCACCGCAATAAATAAATAAAGGGGAAAGAAATAACTTTTATGCCTATAACTAGAAGAAAAATTCTTAGCCATGCAAAGGATAGAGGTGATTTTTTTTTAAATACAATTTTTTACTACATCATTTTTCTTGTTAAATTTTTTTTATTCTGAACTTAACAAATACAAATAAAATTTGCATTCCTATATACAAAGTAGAACCAAAAATAGGATTATAAGTAAAACTGTAAATTTCTATGAAGTATAGTTTGCTTTTCCTTTTTCATAACAAATTTAACACATAACTTTCAAAAATTGTCCTGCTTGTCTGTGTTACTTTCTGGCCACTTTTGTGCACTTAAAAAAAAAGTTTAAATCATCTTTTTTCTTTTCTTTTCTTCTTTTGCAACTCTGTCCCTACTCTTTTCTCCCCCAACTCCATTTTTTAAAAACAGAAAAGAAAAATAAAACTCCAATAACAAATATGCATAATCAAGCAAAACAAATTCCACATTGGTTGTGTCCAAAAATTGATTGTGTCCTTGAGTCCAGCGCCTCTTCGGCAGGAGGTAGACAGCATACTTCCTTCTATATCCTCTGGAATCATGTCTGGTCATTGTGTCAATCAGAGTTCTTTGGTCTTTCAAAGTCATTTTTCTATACAATGCTGTAATTATCTAAATAGTTTTCCTGGTTCTACTCCCTCTGCATCACTCTGTACAAGTCTTCTCAAGCTTTTCTAAAACTGCTCCTTTCATCATTGCTAGGGCACAATAGAATTCCCTTACATTCATATACCATAATCCAGTTCAACCTTGTGCCATTTTAAAGCTCCATAGGAAATCTGGTCTAGAAAACCTTCTTTCTAGAGTAAAATATGCCCTAAGTCCTTTCCTTGGTTGTGTAAGTGTTTGTTCTCTCCTAAAATAATTCTAGCTCCTGGCATTTGACCTCAACATGGAAAGTATAAGCTTTGGAGTATTTGTTTTAAAAAATTACACTGTTTTTATATAATTTAGGGGAAAACATGTCATGGGAAACCATGGGGTGGAGTGAACCAGGAATAATTAAGTACTTGGGCCTAGATTATAGCTCTGATTGCAGTGACAACTGAGTGACCTTGAGCAAATAATTTCACCTCTGAGCCTAAGCTTCTTAATCTGCAAACTGAGGTGCCACAGACATTTCAATAAAATCCGAGTGAGGTAATAGATTTGAAAGTGCTTTATAGTACACAGTACAAAAGAAATACAAGTTATTATTATTTAAATGCTCTGCTTCTCCTGTCAACTCCCTAAAGTGTAAACAGTGGTATTTGGTCCAAATCCATTAGGTCATGAAGCCATTTTTCAAAATGCCAAATGCCCATGTAGTCTGATCCAAAGTAATCATGCCCTTTCACTGTTTCTGAGTCATAATGTGGGACCTGGGGAGCTCCCAGGATGCGCCCTTTAGACTTTATCGTGAACTTGCAGAAATCAGTTCTGAGAGCTGAACAACATAAGCCCTCTAATACCATGGCGACTCAGCTGGCCTCTGGGCAGCTGCCAGGGATAACCACAGTGTGCTAAATAATGCTACATCTGAATTATTTATTGAGGAGACAAATGACTCATTACAGTTGTCTACCTCTCGCAAAGTACAGAGGTAGGGAGGGAGATGAGGCTGTAGTAGGGGTCCTAAGCTAGTTAGGAGCACAGATCATTAGGGCCTGAGGTAACTTTGGAACCTGCAGATAGATCTTAGAATCAAATTCTAAGGAGTCGGGAATGGGATTAGAATGGTACCTTAGAGGTCATCTAGCATCCTAGCCTAACCCTTTTGGTTTTTTTTTTAATGTTTTATTGATACATTCTGCTTTTTATATGAGTAATTTTCCATTGTAGTTCAGTCTCATTCCCCACCCCCTGAACCACTGAACCCAAACTTGGAACACAGTAAAGCAATTAAGCAAAACTGAAATGGTAGGTGGATTGGAATTGGTGTGGAGAAGTAGGGAGGGCAAGGCAGGGAAATGGGAGGAACCAAAATGTGGCAGAAGGAAATGCAAGGGACCATAGCAGAGTGGGGCCAAGGCAGACTTGTAAGGTTTCTAAATTGTGCCCCATATGCCTTAATGTCCATTCTAGTGACCGAGCCTTCATTGGAGTAGGAGTGAGTAGTGGTGGTAGTAGGAGGAGAACGAGGAGGAGAAGCAGAAGGAGGAGGAGTGAGGTGATGGTGGGGGTAGTGGTACAAGTGGTACTAGTACTAGTAGCAGTAGTGTTGGTAGAAGTGATAGTGTATAGTAGTGGTGGGAGGAGGAGGAAGGGGAGGAAGAGTCATAGTTATAATAATAGCTAGCATTTAAATGGCACTTTAAGGTTTTCTTTTTAAAATTTTTTAGATTTTATTATTTTTCAATTACATGTAAAAACAATTTTAGCATTCATTATTAAAATTTTGAGTTCCAAATTCTCTTTCTTCCTCTCTCCTTTCCCCACTCCTTGAAAGGGAAAAAATTTGATATAGGTTATGCATGTGAAATTGTGCAAAACATATTTCCCTATTAGCCATATTATAAAAGAAAACAAAGACCAAGTAAAATAAAGAAAAATTTAAAAGTATGCTTTGATCTGCATTCAGATTCCATCAGTTCTTTCTCTGGAGGTAGACAGCATTTTTCATCATAAGTCCTTTAGAATTGTCTTGGATCGTTCTATTGTTGAGCATAGCTAAGTCTTTCAAAGTTGATCATCATACAATACTGTTGTTACTGTATGCAGTATTCTCATTCTGCTCACTTCACTTTGCATCAGTTCATATAAGTCTTCCCAGGTTTTTTTGTGAAACCATCCTGCTTATCATTTCCTAAAGCATAATAGTATTTTCATAACAATCAGATACTGTTTGTTTGCTCAGTCATTCCCCAATAGACAGACATCCCTTAAATTTCCAATTCTTTGCTGCCACAAATAATTTTGTACATATAGGTCCTTTTCCTTTTTCTTTAATCTCTTTAGGATACAGACCTAGTAGTGGTATTGTTGAGTCAAAGGGTATGCAGTTTTATAGCCCTTTGGAAATAGTTCCAAATTATTCTGCAGAATGATTGGATCAATGGGGTGACTAGATGGCACAGTGAACAGAGCACCGGCCCTGGAGTCAGGAGGACCTGAGTTCAAATCTGGCCTCAGATATTTGACATACTTATTAGCCGTGTGACCTTGGGCAAGTCACTTAACCCCAATTGCCCTGCCTTCTCCCCTCTAAAAAACAATGGCAACAACAACAAAAGAATGATTGGATCAACTCACAACACCACCAACTGTGCATTAGTGTCCCAATTTTCCCACATCACCTCCAATATTTGTCATTTTCCTTTTCTGTCATATTTGCCAATCTGATAAATGCGAGGTGGTACCAGAGTTGCTTTAATTTGTATTTCTCTAATCTGTAATGATTTAGATCATTTTTTTCATATGACTACAGATAGCTACAATTTCCTCTTCTGAAAAATGCTTGTTTATATCTGTTGATCATATATCACTTTAAGGTTTGCAAAGTGCTTGTCAAATATTGCCTTATTTGAAAAAAGTGGGAAGAAAGTGCTATTACTATCCCCATTTTACAGGTGAGGAAACTGTGACTTCTTCAGGGTCACACAGCTAGTAGAGGTCTGAAGCTAAATTAGAACTCAGACCTTCCTGACTCCAAGTCCACTTCTCTACCTGCTATACCTCCTAGTTGTTTGCAATATACATGACTTGTCTCCAAAGAATCACAGAATTCCAGAATCAGAAAAGACCTTTGGGGTTGTCTAGTATAACTCATAATTGACAGAGAAACCTCTCTACAACATTCTTTCACAAGGTCTTACCTGGAGGCCTCCAAGAAGAGAGATCCCACTATGTCCAAAGAAAGTACCAACTGTTTGGATAACGTGGGAGCTTAGGACGTTTTTTCTCAAATCCTGTCTAAATTTACCTCTCAGAAATTTCTGCCCATTGCACCTAGTTTTTACCTCTAGGACCAAGCAGAATGTCTTATCCTTCTTCCATGTGTCAGCCCATCAAATACTGAAGGAGAACTATCAGTTCACCTCTTTTACAGGTTTAACATCCAAGCACTTTCCACTGAGCCTTTCATGATATCATCTTGCTGGTCACACCAATCTGGACATCTTCTGGATCACGAATGTCCTTCCAAAACATAGCAGGGGCAGCTAGGTGGTGCAGTGAATAGAGCACCAGCCCTGCAGTCAGGAGCACCTGGGTTCAAATCCAGCCTCAGACACTTGACACTTAGCCTTGTGACCTTGGGCAAGTCACTTAACCCCAATTGCCTTGCCTTCCCCTCTCCAAAAAGCAAAAAAATGAAATAAAATAAAATATAGCACTTAGAATGAAACAAATTATTCAGGTAAAAGAAGAAAATCTTGATATGAATTATTCCCAAGCTACAAGTGATTGGGAAAAGATAACAGATGCAGAACAGATTCATTGCATTTCCTTTAAAATAGTTAAGCTGAAGTACTTGCACAAATTTTTCCAAACTGTACAAAAGAATAGGAAATAAATCTAATTACTAATATAGTTACCAAGAAAACCTACTCTTTCCAGTGCTCTAAGTAGTCTTAAAAGAAAAAAAAATATCGAAGCAATTCATTGCCAGACCTAGGTAAAATGGGTGAAATTGAGTTTCCCCTTCTTTTTTTTGTTATACCTTTTATGCTCTCATAGGCACCTAGGTGGCACAGTGGATACAGTGCCTGGATTGGACTCAGGAAGACTCATCTTCCTGAGTTCAAATCTGGCCATAGACACTTACCGGCTGTGTGACCCTGGGCATATCACTAAACCTTGTTTGCCTCAGTTTCATCATCTATAAAATGATATGGGGAAAAAAATGGCAAACCACTCTAGTATCTTTGCCAAGAAATCCCCAAATGGGGGTCACAAAGAGTTGGACATGACTGAATGATGACTGAACAACAACAAATTTGTGTTCTGATAGAGGAACTGATCATCAGACAAATGCATTTATTGCAAAAGAATGAACAATGTTCTGAGAACTAAAATTTATGACATCAAAAAATATCCACTTTTGGGGCAGCTAGGTGGCACAGTGAATAGAGCACTGGCCCTGGAGTCAGGAGGACCTGAGTTCAAATCTGGCCTCAGACACTTGACACAAAAGCTAGCCGTGTGACCTTGGGCAAGTCCCTTAACCTCAACTGCCCTCCAAAAAGCAAAAAAAAATCCACTTTTAAAAGTTATATTAAAGTCATAAAATTATGACTTTTAAATCATATTTAAAAGTCTCCCTTATTGCACACCCTTTTGTTGTACCATTGGCACTTTGCTGCCAGACACTGGGACACTAGGTAAGTAGGACAAGAGAGAGAAGCTGGTGTTGCCACTTAATCGGGAAGATTCTCTCCCTGGCTGTATTCACAGACACAGGTGACAAAGGAGAAGCCTGATTCCTTGCAATTCCACAGGGTGAATTTTAAGACAACAAGCAGTAGGCAGATGGCCACTGTGTGGGGTGAAAGGTCATGCATATAAAACAGTCCTGGGGGCAATGAGTTCTACAGCATGGTAGAAAACAGTGGTTGTGGGGCGCTGTTGTCTAATTTCTAATATTGTCTATTATCTATCCTAATATAATTTCTAATATTATCTAATGTTTTGGTGAGAGGGTAGTAGCTAGGCATGAAGGGAGCATGTAGGGATAGGGAGGCTGGAAGGGTCTACCTTGGATCTATGGTTGTCCTACTGTAGGGGTCTGTTTGCTTCCATCAGGGATGTGGCTTTATTAGGGCTTTAGTTTCTTCATATGTGAAATGAATGGGCTGAGCCAGATCAGGAGTTTTAAAATTTGTGTGTATGTCCCTTACTTGGAAAATACGTGTGTTGTAAACATTGATAAGAGCTATAAGATCATATTCTTCTCTGATCCATAGGCAGAACTCAGCTGGTCTCCAGTTTCCGTCCTTGAAGACAGTCATCAACCACTTGTCTACCCTTAGTCCCAATTTGAGATGTCCGTAGAACAGGAGAGCAATTTGCATGGTATAGAGTAGGAAGGTGAATAATTAAGGATCAGGAAAATCCACCCAGAAAATCGTATGGTAGTAAGAATAGAGGGGTAGAGTTGTATGAAGAGGTTACTCATCTGGCAAATATTATTAGACTGTAGGCTCCATAGAGGCAACATGATAAAATGGAATCAAGCTCTAGCCTCAGATTCAGGAAGACCTGGATTAGAATCCTGTTCACACCTAGTGGTTGTGTGACCTTGCATTTACCCCTTCTCAGCCTCAACTTTATCATCTGTAAAATGCAGATGACAATAGCACCTATCTCACAGGATTGTTGTGTGGACCAAACGAAATGATGTATGTAAAGTGCTTTGCAAACCATAGAATATTCACATAAATGTAAGTTGTTGTTACTGTTTCATTGCTCTCTCAGCAAACTTCTGCACAGATTGACTGTTTATAATTGTTGTTTGGATTAATGAGTGAATGAATGGATGAATGAATGAAAATGAGCATTGCTCTAAATTGGAATTCTTTTTTTATTTTTTGCCTTTTTCTGGGAGGGCATTTGGGGTTAAGTGACTTGCCTAAGGTCACACAGCTAGTTTTGTTTTGTGTGTGTTAAGTGCCTGAGACCGGATTTGAACTCAGGTCCTTCTTACTCCAGGGCCAGTGCTCTATTCATTGCACCACCTAACCGCCCCTAAATTGGAATTCTTAATCTGCAGTTCATGGGAGGAGGTCCATGGATAGATTTTATGCAGTCCTTATTTCCACTAACATCTGATAGAAATTTGATTGTTTAAAATTATTCTGAGAAGGTTTTCATAGATCAAATGGGTACATGACCAAAAAAAGGTTAAGAACCACTGGTCTAAATCCTATGAGCCAATGAATGAATGAAGATTCCTGGAGGAAGACTAAAGAGCTAGATATACAATACAGTACATATGACTGACTGTAGAGGAGGAGATCATAAACTATGATTGAAAAAATTTTGCTAAAAAAAAAGGCAAAAAAAAAATGCCCCCAATTCTGTCGGGAAATGCTTTGACAAGCAGTCTGATCTGTGTTTAGAGGGATATTCCTCCTTATTACCTAAGACATCCTCAACCATTCTAACCAAATGGTTATTCTGATAATGATTTTTGGAATCATATTGAAATGAGAGATTCCTATGTTCATATGCAGAGGATCCAACTTGATAGTTCCCATTAGTTAGGACAACAATAAAGCTATCCATTAATAATGGATGCTTTAACCACTTAGATAAATAGTTTCATTGTAACCATCAATTCAAAATGAAATAACACTCTGCTCTTTCAGGGAACTGTACAGTAAAGATGCTTTGAAATCCAGTGATTTATGGCTCAGTTATCTCCAAAATGGCAAGAGTCTTTATTTACTGTAGAAGATGTATGGTGTCTTGGAAATAGCCGTTATTTGAAGTCAGAAGACCTGGTCCTAGTCCAGAGGTATGTAACACTGGGGAAGTCACTGTACTTTTCTGAGTCTCAGCTGTAAAATGGGGGTAATTCCTAAACTCCCTGAGGAAAGGACAGACTTTGAAAAACCTTAAAATGTTTTGTAAATTTGAGCTTTTATTACTTATTTTCTGGGAGCTGTCCCAGGTATCGTACCACAACACATATAACAAAACAGTATGAGCAAATTTGGGTTAATTATGCGGCGGAAAGAGCACCAAATCTGGCGTCCAAATCCCCACTCAGACTCCTCCTATTTGTACCGCCTTGAAGAAGTTACTTAACCAGGGCCGCTAGGTGGTGCAGTGACTAGAGCACCGGCCCTGGAGTCAGAAGGACCTGGGTTCGGATCCGGCCTCAGACACTTAACACACACAAAAAAACTAGCCATGTGATCTTGGGCAAGTCAACCCCAATTGCCCTCCAAAAAGCAAAAAAAATAAAGTTACTTAACCTCTCTGGGCCTCAGTTTCCCCATTTGTAAAATATGGTAGTTAAACCAGATAATCTTTGAGGTTCCTTCTGAAACTATGTTTATGTTCCCTTTAATTTGGTTTGAATTAGCTTGTTGGGGGGAGATCCATGGTGGGGAAATATTTGTTCAGAGCTAAATCGCTAGATTGTCATTCAAGCAAAAGAGACATTAAATATAACTCATTAAGTACATTAAATATAACTCAGTCAGAATTGCCATCTGCCTTTGCCCTTGTTGCTAGAGGTGCAACATAAAGGTTAATCACAGAGGGAACCCAGGGCATTTACCCACAGTACAGCTCCTCATCACCAAGTGACAATTAGAAACTCCCTATGAATACCAATGCCCATGATAAAGCAGTGCTTTTACCAAACCAGAGGGCCCTTTACATGATCTCTGCCCTCCATTCATCATTGGGCTGACAGCCTACAAAGCTTTATATTGAACATTAGGATTACTCAGTGTAATGGAAAGAGTCTTGAGAATGGAGTTAGGGGAGACCTCAGTTTGCATCCTAGCTCTGACACTTCCTGACCTTGGTCAATATCCTCACCCTTAAATTAGGGATAATCAAAGCCACAATGAGGAAATCTGGCATGCAGGACAAATTAAGAAGTCAGTATGTTGAGGGGCATAGAATGGAAGCAGAAAAAGGAGTTTATCAGTGCAGTTCAGTCTAACAACCCTTGCAGCTAAGAGATAGATAACTGGGGGTATAGGGAAAGGGTGCTCAATGGAAAATCTTCCCTAGTCCTGCAATTAAAATGGGAGGTAGGTGGGACATGGCAATGGGACTGGAAGCAGAGAGGAAATTTTTGTCATAACAAGTAACACCCAAGAGGAAGCAAAGGGAGGGTAGGCATCAGTAGGGATCTCATAGATAACAGTCCTCTTCAAGTGCCTGAAGTCACCTTTGGAAACTGCTTGGAAAGAGGAAGAAAAGGAGCAGGGTGGAGCATAGTAGAAGGGGAGGAGGAGTGAGACTCTTGTGGCCAAAGATAAGCTTCAGAAGAGAGACAAGACCTTCCCAGGGTCTCACCACGATGAATCCACAGAGAGCCAAGAGGTGTTTTAGGCTAGGGAAAAGGGTCATTCCTAGAATGTTAGTGACCTGATGAAAAACCACTAGTTGCCTTATCTTCATTACAATTTGGGGGATAATTGAATGGGCATTACCTACTGCCTCTGACATTTACTAGTTGTGTGGAAAGTAGTCACAATCTTTCTGTACCTCAGTCAATTCTTTAAGATTGTAAGGAGTAGATAGGACACAATCCATATAGGTGAAGAACTTTGCCATACTAATAATCAATGAACTTTCCTGGCTATCCTCTGGAGTTTCTCTACCCTGCCTCAGAAGCTTCTTTACCCTGGAAGTTCACATTGGAAGTACCTGCCCCACTATAGGCTCACCCTCTGATAGAATGGCTCCTCCTAGAATCTTCATAGAAATATGGCATGATACCAGTAATGTCTTCTTTCTTCTCCAATCTGCACTTAGACTTTCTCTATCATTCCCAGAACTTGATACCTTCCTGTCCTTTCAGCTAACTGTGACATATAAAAGTTTGAGAGACTTAGTTACTGAGACATTAATAATTTTATTAATTATGGCTAATTAATAATTAATAAAAGGATGGTCATTTGGCTGTCTCTCATAAATCATAAGACCCCTCAAGGAGGTTCTTGATCCTTATATACCTTTGGAAGAGTGAATGTCCCCAAAAGTTGACAATCAACTCTGGTTAACAATCAATGAGAGAATAAATATTATAATGAGAGGTGGATCTATTCTAATAAGGGGCTGGGAGACTATAACTTTGATTATGTCACTTTTATTTATCCTACCCAGACCACCCCCATCCTCAGACAATCTAAGGGTTCTACCTCCACCCAAGTTTGTCTGAATAAAACACAATGACCAGAATTTACCTAGCCTAGATTCTTTTTACTCTTTAATGGAAACCAAATTTCCTCAATTGTGTGGGGTGTGAACAAGATTTAGGAGAATGTTAAAATCTAATTTCATCATCAGCCCTATTCTTCAGAGGCTGCTTTGACATAGGAGAGAATGATGAGGAAATAGGAAGGAAAGAAGAAAAAAAAAACCTGATCTTCCTTATTAATATAAAAGGAAAGAATCATTTATTTTTTTCATTTTATATGTGTTCTTTCTCCATTAGAATATAAGCTCTTTGAGGGCCAGAACTGTGTTCATAAGTGTTGCCACACTTAGCACAGCACCTACCATATTGAGTGAGTGACTGACTGACTGGCTATGATCCTGAATGTGCTGAAATTAACTATTTGCCTTCTAGGTTTGTTCGTAGGAAAGCTTTTTTTAAACCTTAAAATGTTACAGAATTGTTGTTGTTTTTTTTTTTTAAACCAGGCACTGAGACTATGGAGGTGGAGGATTGAAACAGACTTTCCTTCAGTGTATTTGGGCAGTGACTTGAAACATCTTTTTGAGACATGAAAAGAAATCCACTGTGATGTATGAGACAGTGCTGGTTTACTTTTATTTCAGTAATTCTCAGAATGTCCAGGTGGGATAAATTCCAACATACGAACAAGATAGATGAGGTGTAGGACAATAAAGAGATGGGCACACCGCTAGTGGGAGAATAGGAAATCAATAGAGATCCTGCCTTTCAGATTCAAACTCCAGGCCTTAATGTCTCTATAATCATATTGTCTTATTTAATGTTTACATTTCATTCCTGGGATTGGGAATCAGGTGACCTAGGCAAAGTAGCTCATTAGAAAAGGTCAGGATTTGGAGTCAGAAGCCCTCCCTACCTATGTGACCTTGGTCAAGGCATTTACCAGTTGAGGCTTCAGTTTCCCCACATGCAAAATAAAGGAACTGAACCAGATCAGGAGTTTTTAAACGAGCGTGTGCACGTGTGTGTGTGTGTGTGTGTGTGTGTGTGTGTGTGTGTATATGTGTGTATGTGTGTTCTGGACCCCCATTGATAGTCTGACAAAGCCTGTGGATCCCTTCTCAGAATAATGTTTTAAAGTACATAAAATAAAATTCATAGAATTACAAAGGAAACCAAAAGATAGTGAAAATAAAGGTTATTTTTTTTCTCATCTGTAGCAGCAAGCACCCCAAGCGTCCTCAGGGTTTGCTGCCAACACTGGTTCTTGGATCTGCTTTGTTAAAGGAAAGCAACTCAAAATGGGTTAACAAGCTTACTTTAATCAGTCAGACATATATCATTTACCTCATTCAGGGGAAAAAGGTCAGCACCCCAAACTTCAGAATATACAGACAGTATTATCAAGACAGAAACAGATCAAGTACACAGCTTTCCAAACTGTGCAACCATTACATCCATACCAAACAACATCTGGGTTTCAAAGCCGGGGGACTCTCAACAACAGCTTCCCAGAATTCAGATCAAATCACAGAACACTTCTCAAAGTGAGTCCCCAAAAACAAAGCTACACATCAGGGCTTATATAGCCTTCTCCTGTCTCAGAGAATGTTAACAACCTTATTGACTCACTGGCCAATCAAGAAGTATCTACTGAAAAACAAGCCTCCCACCCCAGGCTTCAGGTGCACTTTAGCCTAGGGGCAGAAAAGATCTTCCAAATTTGCATTCCCATTACATCATCTAAATTCACAGACTTTCTGAAATCTCTGCAAATCTATTGCACGGTCCACAGAACCCAGGATAAGAGTCCCCAGACCACATGATCTTTCATTCTAAATCTTATATTTCTATTCAGGGGAGTCCCATCATGTGTGATTGACCTTTTATAGCCTCCTACTTGGTTCCTGTGCTTCAGGGCTCTCCCCTCTCTCATTCACCCTCCCCACCAGTGATGTCCAGTTCAGGTAGAAACAGAGGCCTCTCAGTCATACAGAAAGATCTCTGTGGGCCCCATATTGACAAAGTTTTAAAATGCAATGTTATCTATGCTTCATTGTATTTTTATTTATTTTATTAAATATTTCCCAATTAGGTTTCCATCTGGTTCCAAGATGTGGCTGCATTGGGACCATTAGATTCTGCATTTGACGCTCCTACTCCACACAGCGGCCAAAGTGATATTCCTAAAGCTGAGATTTGACCCGATAAAACAAGTTCCACTGGTGCTTCATTATCTCTAAGGTCAAATTCAAACTTCTCTTTGGCATTTAAAGTCCTAGATAACCTTCACTAGGTAGTGAAGTACAACCTTACTAATAACTAGCTTTTATATATGTATGACACTTTTAAGACTTTGCAAAATGCTTAACATGTGTTATCTCATTTGGTCCTCACAAGAACCCTATGCTATTATTATCCCCATTTTACAGATGAGGAAACTGAAGCCAAGAGAGGTGATGTGACTTGCCTAAAGTCAAACAACTATTTGGTGACTCAGGTCTTCAAGACCAACACTATATTGTCTGTGGCACTCAGCAGCCTCATACATTACTCCCCTTCATGAATTCTACAGTCAGGGGTGGGGAACCTTCAGCCTTGAGGCCACATGTGGCCTTCTAGGTCCTTGGATGCAGCCTTTTGACTGAGTTCAAGTTTTACAGAACAAGTTTTATTGAGGGGATTTGTTCTGTGAAGTTTGGATTCAGTCAAAAGGCTGTACTTGAGGACCTAGAAGGCCACATGTGGCCTCTCGGATACAGGTTGCCCACCCCTGGCTCTAGTCAAACTGGCCTTCCTAATATTCTTTACACGTGATCATCCATCTTCAACCTCCACACCTTTGCACACCTGATGCCTGGAATGTATTCCTTCCTCATTTGCACCTCAGATTCCACTTTATAATCTCCCTTTATCAAATTACTTTGTACATGTTTTGTATGTATTAATTTGGTATGAACTTATTTGTGTAACTGTTAACTCTCTTCACAAAATGTAATGCATGTGAGTGCAAAAGGTGTATTACTTCTGTCTTTGTTGCCGAAGTGCCTAGCACAGGACCTTGACTTATAGTAGGTACTGAATAAATGCTTATTAAATTAATTGCTTGATATATAGAGGGTTGACTTGCTGTAATGTTAATGGGATATAAAATCTTCCTGGCCCATTAATAGGCCTCAGGTGGAACCCATTAAGGTTGCTTAGAGGAGGCTTGCTTGTAGGAAGGCTTTCACACCTTTCACTAATTTCTAATTAGGCACTGAATCAAGAGAGTTATAATGCCTTGTGGCTCTGAGAAGTGTATATATACTCTGAGTTGGTATTTTGCTTTGGGGGCTTGCTTATGAGAAGGATCTTGTTATTCCCTGGTCAAGATTCTGAGTGGCCAAATGTTCAGAGGTCTCCTACTGCTCAGATGTAAATGCTCTTTTGATCCAGGGATGTATGTAAAGGGTATAGTTGATTCAGGCAGTCAGAGCCCTCTCTGTTGGTCTTTATTTCTCTGCTTGTATTTTCTTTGAAGTTCAGGGTACTGACTTTTCCCCTGAACTACTGAATGTAATTTTAAAAAGATTGTTGACCCTTTAAACAGTTATCTTTCCTAGTAAAGCAAATCTAAGAACCTGTGCTAGCAGCCATCCTGGGTATGCCAGTGTGGTTGCAGCTACACTGGCCCAGGTCAAAATTGCAAAGTACATGAAATTTGTCTTTAAGCCCCCACTATCTCTCATACAAATATTCTTCTTCCTTATACATTGTCCCCCTTCCTTCATATTCAAGTTCCCTTTTCCCACTCTCTTATCCAGCCAGATCTGCTCTCAGGAAAGGTTCTGGCATCAGACACTTACAGTTGGATGTGAATACAAATGACCATGTTCCTCTCCTCAAATATATTCATACTTTAAGACCAAAATCTTGTGGAATGAATGACTTTATCTTCTTATAAAAGAAATTTTGGCAACAATGAACAAATAGAGGGCAGATAAGGGCAGCTAGGTTGCACAGTGGATAGAGTGCCAGGCCTGAAGTCAGAAAGACTCATCTTCCTGAGTTTGAATCTGGCCTCAGACACTTTCTAGTTGTGTGACCCTGGGCAAGTTACTTAACCCTGTTTGCTTCAGTTTCCTCGTCTGTCAAATGAGCTGGAGAAGGAAATGGCAAACCTCTTCAGTGTCTTTGCCAAGGAAACCCCAAGTGGGGTCATGAAGAATCAGATACAACTAAAAAACAACTGAATAGACAGAACTTTACCACTATAAGCAAAATTAGACACTGTAGCTTATGAGGCCAATGTGTAAGAATGACCTCCAAATCATTCCTCAGTACTGTCACAAAAGAAGGGATTCTAGGCTATATGACACATATCTCTCTGACTCAGCTTCTCATTTCTGATGTCTATATAATCTCTAGTCATTTGGGGCTTTCTTAGTTTCTGGATGCATGTTCAATTAAAACAAGAACTGCTCACAATCTCTTCTAATAAAATATAGTATTCCTCACAATGATCAACCTGCAAATCATTATCCTTCACACATAGGAAGCCACACATCTATGTATAGAGTAGAATGTAAATGTTAGCAACCTCACAGCTCCTCACCTATAAAAACTCTTTTATGGATGTTTAAGTAACAGGAAATTGTCTAGGACTTACAACTAATATTTTAGCTCTATTTCCTAGTTGTTGAGCAAAAGGAGATTTGATTCTCTTTGTATACATGTTTGAAAATGGTCTAAAAACAGTGTTGTCTGCTACCTTTTTCATCACAGCAGGAGTGAAATGGTTAAAGGCCATTTTGCATTTGTTTTTGTTTCATGGGTTGCCTTGACCAAAGAATTCATTACGAAGTGGATATGTGAGCATGAGTAAACTAAAATACGTTAATAAACAAGAATTTTGCAAGATAAGCAACATAAAGGATGATCATTAGATATTTAAAATGATAGAATCATAAATTTAGAGTTGGAAGAGCTTTCAGAAACCATGTAGAACAGTATCTTCTTTTTACAGATGAGGAAACTTAGGCCATGAGAGATGAAGTGATTTGCCTTAGGACACACAGGAAGAAAATGGTGGAGCCAGGATTTGAATGTAGATTCTCTGATTCCAAAGTCAGTACTCTTTCTACTGAGATAGGCTGCTCATAGGGCAAGAATGAAAACTAGCTGATGGAACACTAGTCCAAAGACATCAGTGTTGTTGCTGTTGTTGTCATTGTTGTTGTTCAGTCATGTCCAACTCTTTATGACCCTGTGGACCATACTGTCCATGGGGATTTCTTGACAAAGATATTGGAATGGTTTGCCATTCCCTGCTCCAGTGAAATTAAGGCAGGTGGAGATTAAAGTGACTTTCCCATGTTCACACAGCTAGTAAATGTCTGAACCCAGATTTGAATTCAGTTCTTTCTTGACCCCAGGCTCACTGCTGTATCCACTGAACCATCTAGCCATCCCTAAAGGTATTAGTACAATGTCAACAGGACTAGAGAAAGGAAACCCAGAACACTGGGTAGTGCCCCTCTGGAAGATATAAAAAATATGGAAGAGAGTAACCCAGGATGAGGAAGCATAGATGAATTATGATCTGCATTGGAGCTAGTACCACAATGATGATATCACAGATCCATCAAGTGCCAAACTAACCTGTGTTCAGGGAAGGGAGATGGATAATTAGACCAATAACTATGAATATTTTCATCTTAGGGGACAGTATAATTGAGAGAGAGTAAAAACATACTCTCATTCCTATATGGTTGGAGAGGAAAAGTAAGTCCTATGAGAATGCTATCAAAATGATAGAAAGGACCCCGAGGATGGGGGCCGGGCAGAGGGAGTGGCGTGGCCAGGGTTAGTTCTGAATCGCAGTTTACACTAGCAGAAGGCTATGCAGAGTAAGGATGATAAGAAAGCAGCACATCCTACCTTATGCCAATATCCTGGGACAAAGCCCCATTTGCCTTGTGCTGGTTATAGCTCTTGTGGGTGTGGGTATATGGGGAGAAGACTAATGTTCACAGAAAGCCAAACTTGACAAAATGTCTTCTCGCAATTCTTTCCCCCTCAGTTCCACCTACTGACTTGCCGGTTTCCTTTTGTTAACATGGCTATTTAGTCCCAATTCTGTCTTCTACTGGAAGCCTTTCCCAACCCTTTTTAATTCTGATTCCTTCCTGTACATAGCTAGCCTTGTACCTACGTATTTGCATATTGTCTTCCCCCATTAGATTGAGATCTTCCTGAGGGCAGGGACTATCTTTTGCCTGTTTTCTATCCCCAGTCCTTAGCACAGTACCTCAGCACACAGTAGCCATCTGATAAATATTTATTAATTGATCAATTCCTGAAGTCTTTACATTATAAATACAACAAATATTTAATAAGCACCAGTTGTCTGCAGAGAATTGCATTATATCAGGAGTTCTCAACTTATTTTGTGTGTGATGGATCCCCTACAGAAACATTTGAACCTTTCCTCAGAATGTTTGTTTGAAGTCATCATTGAAGAAAATGATAAATTTCAGTTAGAAGTTGGTAAAAATAAAGATGTAATTTTTCCCATTCAAGTTCATGACCCCCTGAAACCAATATACACATTCCTTAGGGATCCATGGATCTTGTGTTAAAACTCCCGGGCTAGATTCTGATAGGTATGATGTTTAGAGAAAACATGTTATTGCCTTCAAGGAACTCACAGATTACTGAGGGATAAAGATACCAACTCTGATAGAAGTAATATATAATATTATATGACTAATGCATTAGAGTATTACAAAACAAAGTACTCTATAATGGATGAGTGGGATGGTCATTACTTATATGTGGAAAGAATACTTTATTATGTATCATTTATTAATATAATTTGAACTTATCTTAATGTGCCTAGAAATCATCTAACTCAAAAGCTTATTGTACAGGTCAAGTTGACTTTAGATGTTCCAGAGAAAGATCAATAGCTGTAGGGAATGCTTGGATCCTACCCACATTTTGTCTTGGGTTCACCCAATGCTTGTTTTGGGTGCCCCTAACTGGAATGTTTATGCTTACATCTCAAGAAATCTTAATTTGAATGTTGTGCTTACCAATATACATTTCCATGGACCTTGCCTGCAACTGCTTTCTCTAAAAAATAGCTTAATTGCTGTGGTTGGTATTCTTCTCTGAACTCCAATATAATGTAAACCCCTCAATACTAGGAAAAGGGGCCTTCTTCTGACTTTTCTACCAAAGAAATTTCTTTCTAAAACTATTTCAGACTTTGGGGTAAATTCTCATGACTAACACATGGAAGACCAGGGAAGGCTTTCTGGAGTAGGTAATATTTGATTTGGGCTCTAAAGGATGACTAAGAATTCAACTGGCAAAGATCAGGAAGGAGAATACTTTCATCCTAAGGAAAGGCAAGCCAAATCCCTAAGAGAAGAAGAGAGCACACTGGATGTTTGCAGGTTAGTGAGATTAATGGAGTAGCCTAACATTCTCCCTACACCTAATTTCATCTCTCCAATTGATCCTTCACATAACTGCCATATATTCCAAAACAAAGTTATAACAATGTTATGCCCCTGTTCAAGAAACTTCAGCATCTTAATTGCCTCAAATTTAAAATACAAACTACTTTGTCTGGCATTTAAAACCCTTCAAAACTCATCTGGTTCCAACTTTATCTTTTTTCCTGTGACTTCACAGTATTCTCCCTTGCACTCTACATTCCAGACAAATTGGTCTCCTTGCTATACCCTATACATGACCTCTCATCTACATTCCCTATGCCTTTGCCAAGGTTCTCCCCCAAACTTGGAATAGTCTCCCTCTTCACCTTCACCTCTGAAAACTCTGAGGTTCCTTCAAGAACTCAACTCAAATGCCACCTCCAACAAGAAACCTTTCTCAATCCTTTCAGTTGCTAGGGTTTCCCACACCTCAAATTACTTTCATTTACTTTATATATACTTTTTGTGTACATGTTTCGTTCCACAGGAATGTAAGCCCCTGACATATTATGGTATGGTATGGTATGGTATGGATTGTTTTGGGGTATATGTTGGACCATACAACCACTGTGTTCCCTAATAACTCCCCAATTCTGTAATTTTGGGGACAGGAAGAGATTTAACTTTGTCTTTTGTCTCCTTACCTACTAGCACTGAGTCTTGCACATAGCAAACAATTTTAAAATAGAAACATAAGAAATAGAAATAAAATTTTTTTAAAGTAAAAAATGCTTGCTGAATTGAACTGAATTGTTTCATCTAGCTGATACATAGTATGTGTGGAGGGAAGTAACCTAAAGCTAAAAAAGTAGGCAAGAAGGTCTTGGATGCCAAGAAGAAGAAATTGAACTTTACTCCGTAGACATCAGGGAGCCACAGAAGATTTTTAAAGGAGACATGATATGACCAGATGTTCTCATAAGAAAGATTATTCTGGCAGGGGCATGAAAAATGAATTGGAATGGGGAAGAGAAAAGAGGCAAGAAGATCTATTTTTAAAAGGATAATTGAAACAGTCCAGGCAGATGGTAATGAACACTTTTTAGGGTGGTAGTAATTGAAGTAGAGAGAAAGAGATTGGAGAAGTTTAACTAAAGTAGAATTAACTAGACTTGGCAATGGATTTGATAGGAGAAGTGAAGGGTTGAGAGGGGTAAACAAGCATAACTTCTATAATGTGCCAGGCAGGATGCTAAGCACTATTTAAAAGTGGCATCTCATCTGATCCTCATAACCCTTAAAGATAGGTGCTATTATTATTCTCATTTTATAGTTTAGGAAACTGAGGCAAGCAGAGGTAAAGTGACTCCAGTATCACACAGCTAGTGTCTGAGGTTGACTCCAAGCCCAGGGTTCTGTCCAAAGAGAAGTGCTGTCCAAGAGAAACTTGTCAGTGGTGATGCCACCTACAGAAACGGTGATATCAGAAAGAGGGAGAAATCAGTTTTGGATATGTTGAGTTCAAGATGGAAAAATTCATCCACTGAAGTCCTACCATAATGTCTCATTACTCCATAGAAGTAAATAGACTTGGTGAGATGATGGCTAGCTCTGTTAGACCCCCATCAAGTGACAAAGGCTTCAAGCTTGGGTCTGGTAATAAATTATATGTCTATTCTCTGAGGACCAACCAAGCTGAGTTCAGAGAGGCTTATTACCATGTTGAAAGCATATTGATGAATTCTTTGGTCACAAAGATGATATTTTCAAAGATCATCGTAATCTATGTTGGTGAAGAAATTAATTTATACAGCACTTCAAGGTTTACAAGACAAATTCATGCATTATTCCATTTTATCTTTACAACAACCCTGTGAGTTAGGTTATTATTTATATTTTACAGATGAAGTAAATGAGACTGAGAAATTTTAAGTGACTTGCCTAGTGTCACACTACTAGTAAGTGTCTTGGTTAGGATTTGAAGTGTTATATAAATATTATCATTATTAAATACAGGACATAGAGAAGACTCCCATCTGTGTCTATACATTATAGAAAACCCCTCTTCCTTTCAGTGGATCAGTCGCTCCGTCCCAGAGTTCTGTGAAGTTCCTAGAATTTATAGCATTATTGTGAGATCCTAGGAAAACAACATAATTCATACCTTCAAGGAGCACACTGTCTCCTGTACCACATAGGACATGCAGTTGCCTCATCCATATATAAGGGAAAAGCTAATTCTGAGTTTAATTATAGTAGATCTTTTATCAGAATTCATGAGGTGAATGGGATGTATTGGATACTTAAGGTTGAACAATTGATTATTGATATATTATGATTTCCTGCTTTATAAATATACTCACTTGATTTTGATTAAGAGCTAGTGGATGGATTTTCCACTGGAATTGGTCCTAAACCAGTTACCATGAGCCTGGTATATTTATTCTCCAGGGCCTAGGAATTGCCCTAGGAATTCATTTTTACTACCAGATACTTTTGGGGGGGAATGAATTTCCCCCAATTCAACTGTGGATCCAGGAAGTAGCCCTGATATTTACTCTATTTCTTACTACTCCAAACAAGCACTAGATCCATCTGGATTTTCTAAGGATTTTTATTTCTATCTACAACAGTGTAACAGACATGGGGATGAACAGATGGAAAAACATCCAAATATGTAAAGTTATAGTTTAACATTTCAATTCAATTCCACAAACACTTATAAGATTCCTAGTCTCTGAGCAAGTCACTTGCCCTGAGCATTTTGTCCCAAGACAAAAATCAAATGGTCTCTGTCCCCAAGGAGTTTACCCTCTACTTGGGGGGTGAGGAGGGGGATATCAAAGGAGAAAATACAAAATGTACAAAGGTAAGTAAATACAAGATAATATGAGGAACTATTAGCTAAGAACTAGATTCAGAAGTGCCTTTGTTTTGTTTACCTACTCTTTCTTCCAAATAAGTCAAAGTTATTCTTGGGGTTTGTAGAAAATAATTGAAGAGGAATATTGATTTGATTCTCCTATTCACATTACTTTCTACATCTGGCAGCAATTACTTTCTAAAGGAGTGATTTGTGATCAACTAACCACCACACCCAGGGGAGAAGGAAACAGGCTACTGGGATGGAACTTACACATCTAAGAGGTTTATTGATGGATATTCTTTGTAGCCAAGAGAGAGAGAGAGAGAGACATCTCAGGGCTTCTGTGTATAAAATGAGATGCTCCTCAGGACTGTGTCTTGATTAATTCTAATTTATCTTGCATGTATAAGCATTTGTATATAGTTGCTTGCATGTTGTCTCCCCCATTAGATTGTAAGCTTCTTGAGGGAAGCGATGGTCTTTTTGTTTGTTTGTTTGTTTTCTCTCTTTTTTTTATTTTTTAATCATTCATTTCCACAAGATTTTGAGTTACAAATTTTCTCCCCATTTTTCCTTACCCACCACCCCAAAACAGCAGTCCCACAGGATATCCCCTCCCCCAATATGCTCTCTCCCATATCTTCCCCCATTCCCCCTGAGACTTTCCAGGAGGGCATGGTGGATCTCTATGCCTCAGTGCCTGTATATCTCATTTCCCAGTTACATGTAAAATATTAATAATAATATGTATATATATATATATTTTTTAAACATTTGATTTTAAAACTTTAGATTGCAGATTCTTTCCCTTCCTCCCTTGTTACCCACTTTCACTGGTAAGATAAGCAATTCAATATAGGTTGTACATGAGTAGCTATGCAAAACATTTCCATAGTGTATATATTGTAGAAGACTGACTATATTTCCCTCTATCTTATCCCACCCCCCACTTGTTCTATTCTCTATTTTGATCCTTTCCCTTTTCAAAAGTGGGTGCTTCCAACTTCCCTCCCCCCCAGCCTGCCCTCCCTTCCATTATCCTCCCTCTCTTCCCCTTCCTCTCTACTTTCCTGTAGGGTGAGATAGCCTATTTAGTGTGTTTGTCATTCCCTCCCTAAGCCAAATTCAATGAGAATAAGGTTGACTCATACCCTTTTGCCTTCCTGTTTTCCCCTTCATTGTAACAATTTTCCCTTGCCTCTTCTATATGAGATAATTTACCCCATTCTGTCTCTCCCCATCTCCTCTCCTTATATTCCTCTCTCACCTCTTAATTTCACCTTTTAAGTATCATGGAAGGGATGGTCTTTTTAACCTTTCTTTGAATCTCCAGGGCTTAGCACAGCAACTGCCACATTGTCATTGCTTAATAAATAATTGTTGACTAATTGACCTTCAGTTTCAGATGGACTAATAGAGATAAAGAGAAAGTGATGGAGAAGGAAAAGGGAATAGTGAGAGCGCCCCCCCCCATTGGCTAGAGAAAGGGATGGATGGTAACCCAGAGGAGTCTTGGGGAGGGTCATGGCACTAGAATGGTTTTGCATCATCTATGTGGGCAGTAAAGAGTTCTGCCTTCTCAGATCAGTTATTGGGGGAAAACAGCTCAAAATCCCACCGCCCAAGATAGTTCATAAACTTTTCCTTTTTATACAAAAAAAAGTTCAATCTTTGATGCATAGAAGAGATATTAGATGGTTTTTTTCCCTAAGTTCCCAAAACTTCTAGAATAGATATTGACTGAAGGAGATTGTGAGCATCCTTCCTCTGATGGGTAGGTTCTTATCTATAAGAACTTGGCTACTCCAAAAACACTACTTTACTTGGGTTGAGCAGAGAATATTACAATCTCAGAAAGAGGGAGAGATCAGGTAAAATATTGAAATTACAAAGATAAGTGGAGATTTTTTTGTTTTCTCTAAGCAGATTGACCATGGCCAATAGAAAGAGGCTTGTGGTTTGTTCCTGGAAGCAATAGAGCTATAGCTTCAAGGAATTGCAACTTTCCTCTTGAATTCTGTATATGAGTGCTGGTTTAGATAAAAGTGCGGTAGGTAAAGGGTGGAATAGCACTTCATAAGGATTCAATGTTAAAGAATAAAAGGCCTCAATTTACCATTATAAACTATATATGTATATGTTCTCTGACAAACAATAGAAATTTGTTTGTGTTTCCTGGAAGAAAGTTGGCACTTGCAGTTACAAAAATCCCAGGAGTAAACATATACTTCTATACATTATTAATAGGGGTATAGAACTAGAGAGGACAGACAGACATGATGAAAAGCACTGCAGTAGTTACAGTTCTGTTGGCCTGGCCAAAGATTTCCTATAGCTGAAGCTGAGCCTTGAAACTCAGGAGAGACTAAGAGGTTGAGGTGAAAAAAAAGAGTATATTCCAGGTATAGGCAAGGCACAGAGAATGGGGATGGATTAAGTTCTGAGAACAGCCAGTTGGCTAGTTTAGCAGCAATGGAAAATGTCTAGAAAGCAGTAAAATAACTTAAATTAGGAAAGGTAAGTAGGAGCCAGATTAAAGCCAGATTTCAAATGCTATGCTGAGGAATTTGTATTTTAGCTTAGATGCAAGGGTGGGGAACCTGAGGCCCAGAGGCCACAAGTAGCCTTCTTAGGTCCTTGGGGGCAGCCTTTTGACTGAGCCCAAATTTTATAGAACAAAAACTTTTATTAGGGGGATTTGTTCTGTGAAGTTTGGATTCAGTCAAAGGGCTGCCCTTGAGGACCTAGAGGGCCACATGTGGCCTCTAGACCTCAGGTTCCCCACCCCTGGTAGAGGCAATAGGTAATCCTGAAGACTTTATAACTAAGGGATTATTTGGCTAAATTTGCATTCTAAGAATGTTAATTTGGTAGCTAGAAAGAGGATAGATTAGAGAGGGAGGAGTCTAGAAGCATAGAGACCAATTAGGAAGCTATTACTATATTCTAAAGGAGAAGTGACAAGGGCCTAAATGAAAATAGTGGCCACATAAGTAGAGGGGAAAAAAGATAGCCATGATAATTACTATGGAAGGAGAGTCAAGACTTACCAGCTGATTGGGTATGGGAAGTGAATGAGGATGAAGAGTTAAGAATGACTGAAATTTTCAACTAATGTAACTGAATGGGCAGAGTTCAGGAGAGAGATAAAAGTTGGCCATGTTGCTCTTATGACTCATCTGCATAGAGATGATAGAATGGACACTTGGGGTCTGCTGAAAATGCTAACAGAAAGTAGAGAGAAGTCCAAAACAAGTAAGGGTTGAGCAGCTCTATCTTCACGACACAATTTCTAGCTCCATAGCATCTCTCACATCCAGCCCCTTCTCTCTACTCACACACACAGCCATCCCCTTAGCTCAAGCCCTCATGTCCTCTCTACCAGATTATTATTGAAAGATCCTCTTAAATCGGTCTCCCTGTTCATAGTTTCCTCCCTCTCCAATCCATTCTCCCCATAGTTGCCAAATTGGTTGCAGATGTCTGAGGATATCATTTTCCTGGCTCAAAAACCTTTAGTGGCTCTTTCTTGTATTTAGAACAAAAGATAAATTTCTCTCTTTGATATTAAAGTCCAACTTCCCTTTCCAGGCATTTCCCATTACTCCATGTCAGAAACTCCATTTTAGCCAAAGTAGTCTACCATCTTCTGTCTCTGTGCCATCTTGTACAGGAAGCCTTCACCAAACCCTCTTAATTCTTGTGCCTTCGCTCTGTTGATTATTTCCTATTTATTCTGTTCAATATTTTGTTTGTACATAGTTGTTTGCAAGTTGTCTCCCCTATTAGGTTGTAAGATCCTCAAGGACAAGGACAATGCCTGGCACATTTGTTCTTCATTCTTGAAGAGGACCATGACATCAGGAAGATGATGCCATGACGTGAAAGTGAATTGGAGTTAAGTGAAAAAGGGTTGTGCAAATTTCTCCTCTGGAGCCATCTGGGTCCAGTGGCAAGATATAGATCAGGAAGACTAGAGATGGCTCCACCAGATACATAGTAGGTGCTTATTGACTAACTGACTTTGCACAGATTGTCTGTTCCTCATGGCTAGAATGTTTTCCTCCTCACCTGTACATCTTTGAGTCCCAACTTCCTTCAAAACTCAGGTTAACAGCTACTTCCTATACAAAATGTTTCCTGTTCCCCCTCCCCCTCAAATGCTAGTGCTCTCTCCTACCTCCAGCTACCTAAATTACTTTGCATTTACTTTGAATGTATTTTATATTGACTTACCTGTCTACATATCTCTTCTTTCAGCAGAATGGAGCCTATTTGAGTACAAAATTGTTTTTTTTTCCCTTTACAACCCCTTAAATAGAAGGGTCATATACAATAGATGCTCAATAAATATTTGTTGAATGAATGCATGAATGCACAAGAAACACTTTTATCACAAACTAAACAAGTGGTCACTCAGGCTTTCCTTGAATGTCTCCAATAAGGGAAAACACATTGCCTTCTAAGGTAGTTCATTCTACTTTGTATAGCTCTAATTGTTAGTGAGATTTTATGTCAAAGTTAAATATACCCTTCTGCAACTTCCTCCTTGCAGCAAATGTCCCCCTCCAAGGAAGGAGCAGAACAAATGTAATCTCTCTTTCACATGACAGCCCTTTGAATATTTGAAGACCATTATAAGAGGGAAGCAGTGTCTGATTTTTTGTTCTTGGGCTCAGAGATCACTGCAGGCACCAATTGCAGTCATGAAATTAAAAGATGCTTGCTCCTTGGAAGGAAAGCTATGGCAATCTGGACAGCATACTAAAAAGCAGACATCACCTTGCTAACAAGGTTCATATAGTTAAAGTTATGATTTTTCCAGTAGTAATGTATGGCTGAGAGAGCTGGACTATAAGGAAAACTGAGTACCAGAGAATGAACGCTTTCAAATTATGGTGCTGGAAAGTTCCCTTAGATAGTGAGGAGATCAGTCAATACTTATAGAGATTAATTCAGGCTATTCACTGGAAGGTCAAATACTGAAGCTGAAGCTTAAATATTTTGCCTCTTAATGAGCAGATGGAACTCTTTGGAAAAGACCTTCATGTTGGGGAAGATTGAAGGTCAAAGGAAAAGGGTATGACAGAGGATGAGATGGATAGATAGTGTCATGGAAACAACAAAAATGAACTTGGACAGACTTTGTGAGATAGTGGAGGATGAAAGAGCCTGGTGTGTTATGGTCCATAGGGTCATGAAGAATTGAACATGACTAAGTGACTCAACAACAACAGATCTTTCTATAAAATTCTTCTATGTCTTCTCTTTTCTAGGCTAAATATCAATTGATTTTCATATAACATTATTTCTAGGCCTTTCACCTTCCTCTGGATGTCCTCCAGTTTATCAACCTCCTTCTTAAGCTGATTACAATCCTAAAGATGTACAGTAAAAGTACCAGGGGATTCTCTTTTCCCTAGTCCTTACTGCCTCTCAGTGAAGCCTAAATTAGCATTGGGTTTCTTTTTTTCCTACCCTATCATCACATTGTTGACATACTATGGTTGTTTGCTGCTCCCTTCTCCAAGTGATTGCAAATAACCCATTTAATAATTTGTTGTAGAACTTTGCTTGGGAACTCCTCAAGAAAAGTAGAAGAGTGACCTAGACTAGGCAGATAAATTAAAAATGATCTAGATTAATGACATAGATAGATGGAGTGAACCTCAAAGTTGCTGAGTGATGGTGGGCAAGGGGTGGGAGGCAAAGAACATAGGTTCTCTTCTTTAAGGCCATTAGGGGGTTCAAGGGTATAGTGTCCTTTGAAAGGAGCTAGATTTCTATTGCAACCAGAAGATGGAAAGAAAATGAGAAATGGGGCGGCTAGGTGGCACAGTGAGTAAAGCACTGGCCCTGGAGTCAGGAGGACCTGAGTTCGGTTCCTGCCTCAGACACATAAACCCACACAAAAAAAAACAACTAGCCGCGTAACCTTGGGCAAGTTACTTATCCCCAATTTCCCACCAAAAGGCAAAAAAAAAAAGATGAAAGGAGATATAGGGGCGTCCAGGTGGCACAATGAGTAAGAACACCCGCCCCAGAGTCGGGAGATCTGGAATCGAATCTGAGCTCAGATACTTAGCACCACACCCAGAAGTAACTGGCAGTGTAACCTTGAGCAAGTTACTTAACCCCAATTGCTTTAAAAAAATGAGAAATGAAGATTTAAGATAAAAGGGAGTTTGTTAATAATAAAATGAGATTTTTAGAGGGCACAATGAAATGGAAAATATGGTCAAAACAGCACTTATTTTTTTTCTCTTCAAGTATGCAAGGAAGTCATCTTCAAAACTATATTGTCCAAGGGAACAGGGATATAAAAAGCCCAGCCCATAATAGATGCACGCTCTGGACATTTAGTAAAATCCATACTGCTCCACCAGCCGGCTTTTCTAATCTGCATTGCCATTACTGTGGTAAATTCAGTGGCAGAGAAGAATATGATATTATTTTATTAACTAGGAATTATACCTTTTTCAAACCTCATTTTAAATAAAGTTATTTTTATCCCTTTTTATAATCCACTAGTATTGCATTGAATTTGCTTTCCAATTTCAAACCTATATCATTGGACTGCCCTGAGATAAGCCTGGCCCAGAAGAAAAAAAATCAGAAGTAAACAGAGGAGGATATGGACCATAAAGGGTGTAAGGTTGACAGTTTAATATAAACTTCCCTAGATGCTCAGCGGGTTTCAAGGATCACTCAATTCACCCATGACTTACAGTCAAACAGCTCTCTTCCACCAAACCAATGCCCAAAAGAAAAAGTTCAGAAGAATTTTGATTGATTATGAGTGAGGAAAAAAGCTTGCATAGAAAACTACAACAGGTGGTCTGTAACAAAATGATAATTGCCTGCCATGAAAATTTCTCTGTATAGCTTTGGCATCCTTAAGTAGAGAAAAGTATTGAAATGTATTTGCATACTCACCCAGCTATTGTATTTGAAAACCCTCTATTCTAGCAGTTCAGAAAATCTGCTTTAGAAGAAGCAAACTTAATTACCATCCACTAAAAAATTCAGTGTCAATCTATTGTGGTAAAGAAAGCTCCAAATAAGGACCATCTCTGGGAAAGAGTTAAAGGTCACACCAAGTGATTCCAAATTCCTGATGAATGAAAAGGGGGGAGGGAGAAGGGATTGGGTAGGGTTTCATGTCTTGTCTTTTTTTTTTCTCTGTCTTGCCCTTCCTTAATTGGATCTTTGAATTTTCCATGAAGCAATAAGCTGGTTATTCAAAGTAAAATCAAATTAACTACACAGTGAAAGGCAGCGTGGTCTAGGAGAGTGAAAGTTAAAAGGGTAAGAGAGTCTTGGGTTCTAGTCTCAACTCTGACCCTAACTAGTTATGTAATGCAGTGTGCATATATTCCTTAAAGTTGTGAGGATAGTTATATTTTATTGCATTTTATTATTTTTTTTCAGGATCTGTGATTTCATCAGGGTAGGGAACTCCTGGTGAGAAATTTCCTCTATTAATTGTGTGGGGGGAGGGAGAAGAAGGGGGAAGGATAAAATAAGCAATTATTGAGGACCTACTATGTGCTGGACACACTATGCTAAGCACTTTCAAATATTATTTCACTTGATCCTCACAACCGCCCTGAGAGGTAGGTGCTATCATTATTCTCATTTTACAGTTGAGGAAACTGAGGCAGACAAAGGTTAAGTGACCTGTCCAGAGTCACACAATTATTAAATATCTAAGGTTGTATTTGAACTCAGATTTTCCTGACTCTAGGTCTAACACTCTATCCATTGTACCATTTAACTGCCCTGGAAGATTGGCACCTTCACAGTAAATAATGCCCTTAGGAAGCTGCTCGGGGACACTGAGAAGTCAAGTGACCATTGACTTGCCCAGCTCTCACAGTGGAAACCAAAGTTGTCTTAGAAAATGAGAAGGTTTCAAAAGAGGTCTTTAATGAAGCATTATATAGTAATGGTTTGAAAAATGGATCATTCAAGTGCAAGGTCATTGTTCCTCTCATCTGGAAGTAAATACCAAGAAGATTCTACCTTTATGTTCTCCATTTTGGAGATTTTAAAAGAAGCATCTTGGGGGCAATTGGCACAACATAGGACAGTAGCCCTGGAGAAAGGTAGGAGATAGTAAAAAAAAAAAAAAAAGAAAAGAAAAGAATGGGATTGCCTCTCCAAATCCTAAATGACTCAGTAGGAGATACTGACTTGAATGGAAGACATTGTCCCAACACTAGGAGACAGAGAAGGTAAATTGCTACAAGCTCAGTATGGGTCAACCCAGAGTCAAAAATAGCCATCCATTTGAGAGGATTGAGAAAGAGGTCTTCCCACAGCCCTCTGAGCAGATCCTTTGTGTGGAAGGCAGGAATGTAGGACATGGGTGTTCAGCAGCAGCAGGTTTCAATAGGTTGGGGGGCATTTGATGTCTCAGAGGCAGGAAGGAGCTGTAACAACATCAGCAGAGATAACAGTGATAAAAGGGGCAGGGAGCAGCAAAGTAAAAAAATACAATGGCAAGGAGAGGACCCCTGATCCCCGCTGGGAATAGAAGACAGCAGTAGCCGGGTTGAAGAGAACTCATAGGAGGAGAATTTCTAGTGAAAGAAGGAGATGCAGAGAAACAATGTGACCAACCATCCCATTGGTTGGAGCTCTACCTACTACAGTACACAATGGGAACTATAGTGGTTCCTGAGGGGGAAGGTAGACCCAGGAAAGGGTCTGTTCTTGACTCCCTACGGGCTTAGATTCAAATTCTTTCTGTGACCTTTACAACATAAGTAAAGCAGCTCTATATTTTGAAGCCTTATGATGCTGAGTGCTTACAAAGAAAGCTGGTGGTTACCCTTGGGACAATAGTAGATACTGAAGTTCTGAAATTGCACCTGAGTAGGGGCAATAAGTCAGGTAAGTGAGAGGTGTATTCCCCAAAGCCCTATGACTCTCACATCAGGAGGAGGCTCTGACACCAGGGTTATACAGGCAAGGTATACATGATAATTCTCTATCACCCAGAAGAGTGTCTTAACCAGAACCCCCACTCCCAAACCACACTGGATAACAGAGAATTTACAAATTTTTGACAATAGTTTTATCTTTCATATAACTATTCCTTCTCCTAATTTGGAAATTCTCCAATCATGGTGACCTTTACTACATATCTTTGGTGATATGACTGGGTATTTATACAATGCTGGATATGATTCATAGCTTTTTTATTGAAACCAAAGAAGAATAAAACCCTGGGATGACTGGCTCTCATGTAATACTTGGAAACTTTCATTTCAGGGAACAAATCACATCCTAGGCATTACTTAGAAATGTCTTTAAGACTTTAAGTAATTGATTTCTGACTCTTTCCCACAATTACTAATTTATGTTTGTGCCTTTTTATATCAAAATCATTTATAATGTGTTCCTCCCATTGAATCCCCTTATGTGATAAAATTTAACAAAATACAAATGACAAAGTAACTGGTTCTGAAAATATATGCATTATTCTGCACCCATCATGGCCCATCTCTCCACCATGAATATGGATGTATGCTTCTTCCCCTTTTGTCAGAGACCAATATTGGTCATTTCAATAAATCTGAGTTCAACAGCATTTTAAAATTATTTGTGTTTACATTATTAAAGTCATCTTACATATTGTTCTCTTCATTCTATTTTGCTCTTGAAGCATTTAATATAATTCTTCCCATGTTTCTCTGAATTCTTCATCATATCTTATAAATTAAAAGCATTCTATGACTTTTGTGTACCACAATTTGTGCTACAGCTCCTTAAATGATAGGCACTTAATTTGTTTTCAGTTGTTTGCTACCACAAAGAGTACAGCTGTAAGTATTTAGTTATGCATGGGACTTTTTAGTTATGTCATTGAACAGCTAGAGGTATATGCCCATTTCTGGGATGACTTGGTCAAAAGATATAAATACTTAATGTCCTTAAAAAATATAATTCTAAAAAACCCCTAATTCTAAATTGTGTTCCACAAAGGTTGGTCCAATTTTCAATTCCACAGTAAATTATTAGTGAGCTTGTTTCATCATATTGCCTATAGCATCAATTTTTGACGTCCTTTTCATCTCTGCCAATTTAATAAGAATGAAGTAAAACTTCAGTATTGTTTTCATTTGCAATTTTTCTTATTAATGAATTGGAGAAATTTTTGGCCCTCATTATCACAGGCTGGGGGAAGCATAGGAAAATGGAGAATGATGTGAAGGAGTTTTGAGGTGAAAAGAAGGGAAGAAGGAACTCACCATAAAAAGTTTCAATTATCTTAATAAAAAAAGTGATAAGGTCTTCAACTTGTCAAAGGAGTCAAAGGAGGGGAAGTATAGGAGGCTTGAAGAGAGAAACATTTGGTCTGGCTACTGTATAGAGTGAGATAGAGTCAAATTGATGGGATGCAGAGGACAGATATTTACATTTCTCATGTAACTACTTAAAAATGGAACTGTTTGTTTTTGGTTTTTTCATTTGGCCTATGAGCACCACAAAAAAGTTATTGAGACACTAAGGGCCAAGTGAACTGAGAATGGGAGCTTCTGGCTTAATAATAAGGACAGGCATTGGGAAAGACACCAATACAATGAACCACATATCAACTCCTTGAGAAGGAAGGATAATAATCTAAGGGTTAGTATACAACAGCTATCAAGACCCAATCTGAAGAGTGAAAAATTTTAATAAAGTGAACTTCAAAAGAGAAGAGATTTCTGAGTGATGCAGGCAAAGGGAGATTCTGGAAATAACAACGGGTATCAGGGAATAATTTAAAACTTCTTCCAGGACCAGTTAATAGAAAAGATATATCCCTTAGCTTTGACTAGGGTTGTGCTTTGCATTTGACCTGGTACCTTTTTTTTTTACATTTATTTATTTTTTGCCTTTTGGAGGGCAATTGGGGTTAAGTAACTTGCCCAAGGTCACACGGCTAGTTTTTTTTTGTGTGGGTGTTAAGTGTCTGAGGCCCAAACCAAACTCGGGTCCTCCTGACTCTGGGGTGGGCGCTTTACTCTGCACCACCTAGCTGCCCCCTGACCTGGTACCTTTTTTAAAAAAAATTTACATTGTTTTCATTACATTGCATGTTGTTCTTTGGCTCTGCCTTTTTCATTCTGTATTACTTCAGACAAGTTTTCCCATGTCTCTCTGAATTTTTCACGTTTATCATTCTTTACAATGCGGTAATGTTCCATCACAGTCATATGCCATAGTTTGTTCAGTCATTCCTTAATCACTGAGTACATGTTGTATTTTCCATTTTTTTCTTATTCCCAATAATGTTACTATGAATCTTTTTGTATATATGGGTCTTTTCTTGATATCATAAATCTTTTTTTGTGGTATATAAGCCCAGTTTGAGATCTCTGGGTCAAAAGGCATAAACAATTTAATAATTTTTCTTACATAGTTACAAATTGCCAAAATAAAATTATCGGTACCACCAACAAAGAATTAGTGTGATTGTCTTTCCACTGCTCCTTCAGTATTGAATTTTCCTATCTTTTTCAGTCTTTGATAAATTGATGGGTATGGGACTATATGTCTATCAGATTTGTTTAAATTTCTATTTCTGATTATAGCGACTTTGAGCAATTCTTTAGGCAGTTCACAATTGTAAGCTCTTTTGAGAACTCCATATCTTTTGACCACCTGTCTATAGAATATAGTTTAGTTTTATGAGCATGTCAATTACTTTGATTGCTTTTCCTGCCTAAAGTAGAGAATCATTAAGAATGGAATACTAGAGGATGATACTCTGAGTCTTAATAATTATCCTTCGGTTGAGTGATATGTATCAGAGAACTTAAAGCCAAAACTTTCAACCAAGATGGGATAATGGACTAGGAGAATGAACTGGTCTGGGAGATGTGGGTTCAAATCATAGCCCCAGTATGTGTTAGCTGGATGACCAACAGATAGTCACTTAATTTCTCTAAGTCTCAGTTTTCTTATCTGTTAAATGGAGATAGTTATTACTTGTACTACCTACTTTACAAGGCAGTTGTGAGGAAAATGCATTGTCGATTGTAACAGTGTTCTAGAAATACAAATTGTTATAATTATTATTAAAAATAAGCAAGAAATTGTCCTTTCACGGAAGATTCCTGATGACCTATTTAAAGATGTTGTTGTTGATCTATTTGGGAATAGAGAAAAGGCAGTAACAAAGAAGAGTCAGACTGAGAATTCATCAGAAGCTGTCCTTTATAAATAGGTTTTTAAATAGAAACATAGAATTTAAATTAATTCCCTTGAATCATGTTTTTCTTAGAAATGGTGATGAAGAATGGATAAGGTGGTAGGTGATAGATGGGGAAGGGTGAATAATTGCCTCAAGCTTTCAATTTGGGATACTGGATCCTGAGTTTCAATGGGGTAAGGGTTCTTAATCGGAGATTCACCATAAATCCCATATGCTTCAAAGGAACCATGAACTTGAATGGAAAAAAAAATTTAATATCCTATTTTCACCAATCTCTAATTGAAATGTAGCACTTTATTCCATTTTGAATGGAGTCATCAAATATTGTTCTGAGAAGAGGTCCATAAGCTTTACAAGACTGCCAAAGGGAGTCTTGTATGATATAAAAGGTGTCAAACCCCTGTGGTTAGGCCTCAGTCTGATAGAATTCAGTGACTCAGGGTTACAATCCTTGGGAAGATGCAGAAAGAAGGGGCTTTATCACCTGGTGTTAAAAGAGACCTTAGGCTCATATACATATTAACACCTCCTCCCCCTTCACCATCTCCAAGGCAACAAGGACTAGAGCTTGCTGCCTGACAACTATGACCCCTCCTCCTTTTTACACTTCAAACCCTCCTCCCTCTGCCTGTCCCCCCCTCACCCATCCACCCAAGGCTGCTCTTTGAGGACTTCTTTTCCCCTTCTAGGCTGCCCTTTGCTAATTTCACCTGTGTCCAAATGCAAAGAGGCATGGGAGAGGTTGTACTGGGGAGAAGAGGAGTGTGGACACAATGAGACTGTCACCAGCTGGGGATCCATACTCTCCAGTGAGGGCCCTAGTAGAGAAAGCAGAGAGAAGCAGCAATTCCAGATGAGAAGTCTCTTAGTTCCTCTATGAGACTCTAGCTTACAATGAAATGACCTGTGTAGGAGCAAACTGTAATAGGACATGTGACTCTGGGCCTGGGACTTTATGAGCTATTCCCCAAAAGAAAGTAATACCTGGGAGTGAAAGTGATACCTGTATGAGATTCTCTGACCTCATAAAAACATTGGAAACCAGACACCCCTACAGTCCCTCCCCACTAACCCTCCACCCTCTGATACATCCCTTCTAAATAGGTATCCTTTTTCCTCTCCCAGGGACTTGTTCAGAGAAGAGATACTCTCGTGATAGCTGCTTTGCAAATATCTAGATGAGGGAGGAAAAATTGCACGAGGAATAATTTAGACAAAACAATGTGGATCACCATGGAAACAATCTTGAGAAGACACCAGGGAAAAAGAAATCCTTGTTAGCATTGTTCATGTTTTGAAGAAGTATCCAATCATCAAATTCAATTTTGGACCTTTCAATCACATCCCCTTGAAAATTCTAGAGTTAATATAGCCACTGGGCACAGTAGTTTACAATAAGCAACTCTCTTTACCCATCTAATAATCTTTAATTAAGATAATGCTTTAATTTATGCAATTTGCTGTTTTCCCCTTTCCCTCAGTTTGAAATCAGTGAAAGGTCAAGCTACCATTAGCAGTGGGAGCTTACTAAACTATTATAGGAGTACTTTAAACTGGGGAAACATCGAAATAAACAAATATTTAATTGAAACATGTAATAAGAAAAACATGACTTGCTCTTTTTTAGCTTATAGAAATTTCCTGGGCCTCAGTTTCTTCATGTGTGAAATGTGGTCTCTTCCATAGCTAATACTCCAAGATTCTATGAAATTTTGAGAGAGAAAGAAAGAGAGAAAGAAGAGAGAGGAGAGAAAAGAGAGAGAGGAGAAAGAGAGAGAGGGAAGGGAGAAAAAGAAAGAGAGAGAGAGAGAGAGAGAGAGAGAGAGAGAGAGAGAGAGAGAATCAGCTTACTAATAGCACAGTTTCATTCCTGATGAGCAATTTGGTGCTACCTTGATTTTTTTATATAACATATAGGTTGACATCTTCCCTAAGCAACATGCTGAGCCCAATTTTCACAACACTCTCTTTTCAATTTGCCCCTGGATAGGCTATTTGTTGACTTCCCTTCGACAGAAGCTGCATGCCTTTCCACCTAAGCCCAAAGACAAGAATGCTGTACCTTGACCTGATCCTAATATTCAGGGAACCATAAATCATAGGAGGAATTAACACATGGAACCCCTCCCAATAATCTCTGGGAGACATTTCCCTGTTTCCTTGTTTCTCCATTAAGCTTTTCTCCCCTCTTCCTCAATACACATGAATACTTTCAATGGGCTTGAAGGACCAAGAGCCAGATTTCAGGATCTCCAGTGCAGTTCCACCAAGACGCCCTTTTTTAATCACTTTCCTTTCCAACCCATAACATCACATTTAAAATTTTTGTTTGAACAGAGGACAAAGCAAATGACTGAGATTAGACTTTTTTGGGTGCAATTTCTGATGATGAGAGAAAGTGAAGAAGGAGAAAGAAAAACTGCTTGATTTCTAGGATATCACAGAATGGAGGAAAAGAGTGCAAAGAAAGTAGGCCAGGGGGGTGGCCAGGTAGCACAGCGAGTAAGAGCACCGGCTCCAGTGTTGAGAAGACCTGGAGATAGAATCCCGGGCTCAGATACTCAGCACCACACCCAGAAATAACTGGCCGTGTAACCTTGAGCAAGTTACTTAACCCCGATTGCTTAAAAAAAAAAAAAGTAGGCCAGGGCTGCCAAAGGTTGCATTTATAGTTGTATGAATGACTATGAAATCTGGAAGGAACGTTATCATTTAGTCTAACCATCTCATTTTACAGAAAGGGGAAAAGGAGGCCCAGAAGGATGAAGCAATTTTCCTATTAAAAACTAGGTAACAGAACCAGATCTAGAACCCAGGTCTCTTGACTCCTGGGTCAGTGCTCTTTCCACTGTGCTGTTATTTTCCTTTTGTCAAATGCCTAGGGAGATATGGGTATTGTATGATGCATATTACCAAGAAAATAATGGCATTTAGAAATTACATGGGTAAGGTAGCAACACCAGGAGAATATTGGCATTTTTAAAATGGCCTTTTGAGGCAGAACAAAGTTTGGGATCACTGAAAGCAACCTACTTACTAATTGTATTCAAAATATCTTAAAGGCAAATCTTTGAGATACCTTGAAACTCGTTCCTGAATCTTTTTAAAATTGTGTAATTTCAGGAATTGATTTCTTCTATATGTTTTCAGTCAGGGTCTAGCCACTTTCCCCAACCTCATCTTTTTTAATTGCCATTTCTACTTCCTCAACATATCAGGCAGGGGTGGAGAAATCCAATTACCATGGTTCCACTATTATCAATGATGAAGATAGATCACTATGGAAACAGTGACATATCCATTTCATTTCATGTTTATTTGTTGCCTCTGAACTAAATATAAAATTCAAAGAAAAAGAAACACAGGGAAGTGGGCTAGAGGGTGCTAAGAATTAAGAAGTTTGGAAACCATTTGTAAACAATTTAATTTGTAATTTAATTTGCCCAATGATTCAGAGGAACTGAAGCATATTAACTTTAATATCTCTGCTATATGGAACCAGAAGATAAAAGAAAATAGTAGATGTTCAGTTCAATTTAATAAATATTTATTAAGCACCTGCTACATGCCCAGGCATGGTACTAAGCAGTAGGGATACAAAAAGAGGCAAAAGACAGTTACTGCCCTCAAGCAATTTGCAATCTAACAGGGAGACATAATACAAACAAATCTATACAAAGCGAGATACGTACAGGACAAATGGAAAATAATTACCAAAGGGATGACACTGGAATTAAGAGGGTTTGGTGAAGGCTTCCTGTAGGAGCAAGAAGCCAGGACAGTCAGTAGTTGGAGTGGAGGAGGGAGAGCACCCCCAGGCTTTGGAGTAAAAAAGAACAACAGGGAGATCGTTCCTGGCTTTGGAGTCAGAGGGCCAGGGTTCAAATCCTAACCGTGTCCTTTTCTATCTTTTGACTTTGAGAAAGTCTCTGAACATCCCTGACCCTCAAAGTTCTCATCTGTAAAGTGAAGGAAGGCATGGAATAGGTAACCTCTAAGATACCTTCCAGCTCTAAATCTATGAAAATGTAACCTCCTTAAAGGTTGCTGTGTTTTTGTCTTTGGCACCCTAGCACCTAGCATAGTGCTTTTTACATATGCTTAATAAATGTTTAATTAAGAAAAAACCTTGACAAAATAATATTTTCTCCCAAATAGCATAAGAATATTACTTTCATATAACAATAAAAAATTATCAAAAGTAGAAAAGAAAAAGGCAGTCTAGGAAATAATTACTTCATTGGATATAATTGGACTTAATATTTAAAGTAATGACACAATTGACCCTATGTATTTGTCACTAGTTGGTGGTTAGTGCACATTTACAAGTCTATACAATCATCAATTAGATCTCCTCTGTGAGAGATTTTACTTCAGGCCCAGAGCAAAATGTTGCCTACCTCCTTAACAATGCTAACCCTTCCATCTGTACTCTTAGTCTCATTCCTATTCATTTCCCCTATTATGTCTTCTGGGACCTTATTTCATTAATTATCCCTTCTTTCTCCTAGACCTTTTTCTAAAGTAATATTGTATTAACATATTTTGTTTATATATCACCAACATTTAACAATGTATGCCTCCCCATTCCCTCTCTCAAGAGTCATGCCATTCAACAAAGAATTTTTTAAAATCGGTAAAACTAACCAACAAGAAAGTCTGACATTGTATACCATGTTCCATATCCATAGTTCCCCACCTCTGCAAAAAGGAAAAGAACATGCCTTTTCATATTTCTTCTTGTGACCAACTTTGGTCTTTATAATTTCACAACATTAACTTTTCGTTGTTTTGTTTTTATTGCCATTTACATTCTTCAACTCATTGTATATATTGTTTTCCCTCCTCTGCTTCCTTCACTTTATCCCGGTTCACATAAATCTTCTCATACATGGATGTTTTAGTAATTTTCTTTGCATAATTTCTAAATGCTTTCCTGACTGGTTGGACCAAATCATAGTTCTACCAATAATGCATTAGTGTGCCATTGTTGAATTCAATTCAGCACCTCCAGCTTTCACTATTGGTATCTTCTGTCAGCTTTGCTAATTTTCTTGGTGTGAAGTGAATCCTCAAAATTGTTTCAGTTTACATTTCTTTATTATTAGTGATTGAGAGCATTCTTTCATATGGTTGTTAATCTATTGGGGAATACTCTTTATATATTCTCCTGGATCTTAATTATTTTCTTTTCCATTGATTCCACAGGCTTGAAATGAACTCCCCATTCATCTGTATTCTCCCTTTAAATCTCAACTCCAGTGCTATTCTTTTCACTAAAGCTTTTTTGAATCTTCATGTGAAAGTGATCACTTTTCCTCTCTCCAAATTTTTCATTTTATTCTTTCTGGATCTCTGCTTTGTATTTTTCCCATTTTCCATTTTATTGTATTTATTAGTGTACATTTCTTTCTTCCCTATAAGATTGCAGGCATCTTGAAGCAGGGTCTATCACATCTATTTTTGTATTGTCTATACTATGATTAGTGCCTTGCACTAGTAGGCACTTAATATTTGTGTTTTTAACTGAAATAAAAAATGCTTTTTAGATATCACAAATGTTCCCTTTTGTCTTTTGGATGACTTAAGATTTCTTTATTTACTAGAGCCAATAGTAGTTCCTGGGTAGGTATTAAAGTCCACAAGAATTAAATCAGAACCAAGGTCAAAGCATCCTAATCATTCATGAGGTGGTGCCAATAAGAAAAGTCAGAGTGTAAATGATGTCTCCGGGGAAGTGCCAGAAATAAAGCCTGTGTAAGTCTAAAGGTCATTAATGAAAGGCTTTGAGATGAGGGAGCTTATTTCAGGTGAATAAATGGGTTTAGTACATTAGAATCTTCTAACCAGGCTTAAAGAGAGGAACAATGAGATTGTACAGGGGAGAGGAGAAGGGAGAGGGGAGGCTTCATGGCTTGCTTCAAATCTTATACTCAGTTTTATCTGTATTCCCAACACACCTTCCCCTTCAGCATTGCCACCTGGCTTTGGTGCCTGCAACAGTGACAAGCACATCAACATAAAATGTTTAGGTTGGCTACAGAATGAAAATAAAGTATTTCAGTAGCTTCCTGCTTTGTTTCTGCTAACCTTGGAGGTCTCTGTTTACCTGGGACCCCTAGGCATGTCACCAGTGTACACATATTGGGTAATCTAACTTTATAGTTGAGGTTAAGGCTCCTTATTCTTTGGCTAAAGTAATGAAGGTGGACAATGGAGGGTGTGTGCTGGGTCAAGGTGAAGGATGATACTTAAGTCTGAGTAATCTGTTTTTCTATTTTTTTTAATCCAGAAGAGTTTGGGAATATTGCTGTCCAGCATCAGAAATGGATGCTCATGGAAGATGCATCTATATATAGTATAAAGAAAGGGATTGTCTTTGGTTAACTTTAGAGGTGACGTGTGTATTGAGTTTTGATCTTTTTGAAGTTTTGGAAACACCATTTGGTACAGTGGGAAAAGCTGTGCATCTGGGTCAGTGGACATGGGATTGAATATTAGCTCTGCTACTTACTACCTAAGTGACCTTGGGCAAATAGCTTCCCCTCTCTGGGCCTCAGTTTCCTCACCTGTAAAAAAGGTGTTGGATCCTAATTTTAAAATTTATAATTTCTTTAGTATACCGGCTTAATATTTCCTTTATTTTCCCTTAGTGGGGAAAGGGAATTAGCTCAGTTGTTGTTATGCCTTTGTTTTAGAAGAGAACCAGTGATCTTGTGGGGTGATTTCTTGACTCTTCAAAGATTAGATTTAAGCGAGGTAAGAGTTACACAAAGTCATCAGCCTCACTCCCTCTTCCAGAGACATCAAAGTCCAGTGACTTTCAAAAGTTAAGACAACTAGTGATGACCCCGGATACAGTGGACGACCTTGGAGTCAGACCATGTCTGACCAAGCTCTATGAGCTCGACTGTGCCTGCTTCAGGCCATTGGAACAAACTATGCTCATCTTCCCATTCCTCTGGGGGTAGTCATGTCATCTATCAGGAGGCTTCCTGACTGACTGACTAGGAGGAGCATAGAATTGGGAGAATGAACTCATTAATTCCATCAGAAGATTGAACTTTTTTACATATTATAGAATTTCAAAATTACCTTGTGAATTAGGCACTTCTGATAAGTTCAGTAGTTCCCTATTACCTACAGAATCAAATACAAAATCTATTTGGCTTTTAAAGTCCTTTACAATCTATCCCTTTTCTACCTTTCCAGTCTTTTTACACTCCCACATGCCATGCCATCCCTTTGTAATATGAATCCCAAAGCTCACTGGTATAGGACTCTCCTTATTGATGGAGATCAATGTTCTCTGTCTGCATGAGAGGCGGGGCAGAGTTGATGCCAGCAGAAAAGAAGGTTCCTTCTCTTCAAGCTCTTAAAGTCTTCCAACCCTCTTTGAGCCTCTTTGGGCTCTACAGCCACTTTGAGCATTTCTGGCTTCTAGCTTTGAGTGAGAAGATGGATGATGCCAACCCTACTTCAGATTGCTGAAAGGAAAATAAGACTCTGGGAAGCTGAGATGCAAGGAGTTTGCAGTTGCCACCATGTCCCTAGCCCCAACTTGCTACACTACAGACTTTCAGGAACTTTCCTTTGGGTGAGACCTAGAAATCTCTTGATTGAGCTGGGTTACCTCTCTCCCAATGGGAGAGCTCCTTCACTCTGTATTGTCTGGTACATATTCTCCTATGAGTTACTTTGTTTGATTTCTGTTTTATTATTGTTGACTTGGATAAATGAAGTTCTTTGCTTAGTTGCAATGTATGTTTATTGTGAAACTGGTGGGAAGGGAGTCAAGCCTTGGATATGAAGCCTGGGATACTGCCTCGCCCATTAATGAAACAGCAACCAGAAGTTGGCTTGACCTTGAAAACCACTTCCCCTAGTTTAGTAATATTTAAGGGAACAGAGATATAACTCTAGCCTAGTACCTTTTCTCTCTAACGAGAACAGAATGGCCAAGCTACTGGTCCCAACCTCTTGCTTCCCCTCCCAGAAGGAATTAAACCCTTCCTTGGTGAAGATTAGGGAAGAAGAGACTAGAAGTATCTATTCTGTCTCCTTCTGAGTCACACTATGACACTCCAATGCTACATATTGGGGGACAGCCCTTGCTATATCTCTGTGTCTTTACCCTATCTGTCATCCATATCTAGAATGTTCTATCTCCTCACCTCTGTCTCCTGCCTTTTCTAAATTACTTCAAGACTCAGCTCAAAAGCTACCTTCTGAAGGAAGCTTTTCTTCCTTTTCTACTTTCCTTCCCCCCTCCACCCCTCTTATGTCTTCCCTCTGAGATTGCCTTCCATTTCACACTGTATAAATGTAGCTTGTATAACCTTTCCTCATTGGTGGAGTCTAATGTTCCATTCTTGAGAGAGGGACAGAATTGGTGACAACTTGAGAGAAGAGAGAGTCTGATTTTCTGATTTCCAGATTCTTTTCAGGTCCCTGAAGAGAGAGGAAAACTCTAGGGAGAAATCATCATGTAGAGGAGCTATCACCTCCATCATGTCCCTATCCTTAACTTACTATGTTAAAGACTTTGAAGAATATCCCCTTTGCACGAAATGAGAACTGGAATTCTTTTCTCTTGGTTGAGCTGAGATCTCTCATTCTCAGTGGAAGAGCTCATTCATTCTGTTTTGTCTGGTACATATTCTCTTCTATACGTATCTTCTGATTTCTGCTTGCTATTGACTTGCATAAATGGGTTTATTTGCTTTGTGTGTTCTTTGTGAAAGGCATTTTGTTGAAAAGAAGTTAAACCTTGCATATATAGCTTGGGGTACTCCTTCCCCATTAAGGGATAGTGATCAGGAACTCTGCTTGAACCTAAGAATTATTTCCCCTAGACTAAGAATATTTGGTGGGGGGTGAGTGAGTATAATTCTAGCCTGGTGCCCTTTCCCTGAGGACAACAGAGTGGTCAGCCTCTGACCGTGATCTCCTGTTTCCCCTCCTGGCAGGAATCAAAGTTTCCCTTGAGAAGGGTGATATGAGGAGATTCTAGAGCAGGCCTGTACAACCTGTGACACATGGGCAGCTTACGACCCTTGGACTGCTTGTCACATTCCAAAGGATTTTCTCTACATACAAAAGATATCCTCTTCAATTTTCACTCAAATCTTTCTCATGTTGAAAACAGCCTTACAGATAAAACTTTAAGCTGTATTGTGTACGCCTGCTCTAGAACATAGGCTCCCAAAGTGGGAGATACTACCCTCTTGGGGGTCACTAGAATGATCCAGGGGGGCAGTAGTAGCCTTGGGGACAACTGGGGGGTGTTAAATAAAAATAAGGGGGTGGTGGAAGCATAAGGAAAGAAGAGAAGAGAAGAAAAATTTTAAAAAACATTCATACATGTTTTATCTGTTGTATAACAGAGTTAAAGTAGTGATTACATTATTTTCCAAATAAACACACAAAATGCAGGCTATAACCCATCAGTGGTTAAGTCCTCTGACAGCTCTTAACAAGCAAGTGTTGGCAGGTGACAGCGTTGCACATTGTCAAGAAGTCCAGCATGCATCATCAGGAATATGTGTGCATAATGACTTCTTTACAATACAATACTGTATGGTTAAATGATGTAATATTATGTCATCAAAATTTCAATGCAAGAAAAAACCCATATAGTGTATTTACAATAGACTATTAAATTGAAGATGCATCATTTAAAAAATATATATCATATATATTTTAAATGAGGCAATTTAAAAAAAACATTAGAGGGTTGAAGAAAGTAGATTTCTAGGGGGGAGCTCTGAGTAATTTTTTTAAAGGGGGCAGTAGGTCAAATAAATTTGGGAACCTCTGCTCTAGAGATATCTGTTTATACCTCCTTATGAGCCACATCGAGACACATTACCTATCATGGCAAAACACAATACACACCACCCTTGGACTGGGTCTTTAGTCTTTCTTTATATTCCCAGCATTTAGCACAGTGCCAACATAATAAGTGCTTAAGAAATACTTGTGGACTCACTGACTGATTCTACATATTTTATCTCTCCAGGATTTCATTTTTCTTTGTAAAGTAAGAGAATTGACCAGATGATCTCTATGGTTCTTTTTAGCTCTAACATTCTTTATCTTTCCATATCCCCTAACCTAACCTCTCTGGTGGCACATGTTTACAAAACTGTAACCAAGGAATAGAGTAAAAATAATCTAGTCTGGCTTAGCATTAATCCTGAAATCCTGAGCCGCCCAGCTACGTGCTTCTCTGGGATCTCATAAAGGTGGAATGGGAGTTGGGTTTAAGAAGACGGAGATTCTCCCTCAAGGTGATACCTTCTTCCCTGAAGATTAGCAAGTCAGTTTTGGGAGGTGACTCTCAGAGTATTCTCTTTAGAAAAGCAGACTGTAAGATGGAAAATGAATTGAGAGATAGGCATTCAGAGCTCTCACACAGAATGTGATTGGTCAGCACAATGGAACAGGCAGCAGATGGTGAAACCAGAATGGGGAGCTTGCTGATTCTGTTTGGCTCTGGGTTGGCAAGGAGTAGCTACAGATGGTGAGAGTGAGGCTGAATGTAGTACCATCTCTGTGATGGGCCTCACTCCAAAGTCTCATGCTGTAACAACTAGCACTCTGAGTCAGTTTCAGTTGAGAGACACTCAGGCTTCCCTGGCAGGGTCCCAAGACTGGGGCTTCTCTGCAGAGCTCACAGGTACCCGTAGCTCCTTGGGAGCTTTTAGAGAGTGACAGTGAGGAATGAAGCCCTGTGGACCAGATGGAAAGGCTGAGAAAACTAAACCTTCTTCTGGTGGGCCAGGAAATGTAACAGCATCACACTAAGACAGATGGCATGAGGATCAGCTAAATAATGTGATCCTTCATCACAGAGCTCACAACCTTTACAATGGATGGCAGCACCCTTTACCAATGTTGTTTTCAAATGTCCACAACTTCAACATAAGGGTATGTCAAACTGTCAAATAATTATTTGACTCAATTGTATTTAGAAGCCATATATGGAACTTCTACACTTTATTTCCAAGCTGAGATCTAGACATAGATTTTTACATTTTCTTTCAAATTCAGCAAATCCTAAGTTTATGATGGGCTGATTAATTCTTAAATTCAAAAAACAGTATAGGTTCCAAAACAGAATTTTTTGGAAAATTGGATTTTTAGTTCTGTTCCTACCCTGTCATGAAAGGCAAGGGCAGAGCTAAGATTTTTTGTTTGTTTTTAGAACATACTAGCAAACACCTCACCATTCTGAAAAGAAACATTGATTAAGTACCCCCTGTGGGCAAAACCACAGTTCTTTATTCATTCACCAGGTATTGATTGTATATTACTAAAGGGAATATGACCTTTTTATCTGCTCCACTTCCCAATTAAAACCCTTCAATGTCTCTCCATTGCCTACCAAATAAAGTAAACAAATTCATCTTAGCATTCTAGGCTCCCTACAATCAGAATCCAATTATATCTTCCCCTATTTCCTTACACGAGCCTTTGTCCAGACCGATCTACACATTGGTTCTGGACACAACCCGAGCAATCTTAATTCTCTGTTGTTGGCTCTAGTAGGAAGGCCTTTTTCCTTCTACAATTACATATGATCTAGCTATCATTCAGGAGTTTGGTAACTTTACATTTTAGTTGTGCTTTACAACTTTGTGAAGTGCTCTCATATATTACTAACATGCTCCTTGGTTCACTGATTTCTCTGTTTGTTCCCTGCTTCACTGGTTCTTCTTTCCTCCTACTTCTAAACCTAAATGTCACCCAAAGGTTTGTCTTCAGCCCTTTGTTTTTACGCCCACTTCTTTGGCAATCTTATGCACTTCCATAATTTCAAATATCTCCGTGATGCACATGATTCCCAAATCTTTTTATCTCCCAAAATTTCTACTTTCACACTTCCAACAGACGGCTACATATTCTCATCTGGATTTCCCTGGTATCTCAAATACGTTACATCCTGAATTGAACTCATCACTTTACTTTAAAAACTTACCTCTCCACTCAATTCAGTCCTTTAATGGCATTAGCGTCCTTTCTATCTTCTGGCTTCAAAATATCAGCGTTTCCTTGACTTTCCCTTTCTTCCCCTTCTTCTACTTCCATGACTCCTAAGTTGTTGAACTCATGATCTCGTATTTGCTAAATTTTTTTACATATTGTTTCTTCCAGTATAATATAAATTTCTTGAGGGGATGGATTATTTTTCTTTATTTATCTTTGTCTGTCTAGTGCCAAGTCAAGTATATTGTACATAGTAGGTACTAAAAATTTTTTCTTTTGTTGTTGAATTGATTTCCCTAAACAATCAGTTTCCAAGCTCTATTGATTTTTCTTCTACAATATTTTTGACCCTCTCCCTAATTCACACTCTCATGGACACTACAAACCAACTGAGGACCCTCCTTACCTCTTATCCAAACAATTTAATAGGTTTATAATCAGTTTCCCTGCTTTCTGCATTCTATAATCTCATATAGTTTCCAAATTAATTTTCATAGTGTTTAGGTCTGATCACATCAATCTTGGCAAAGATCCTATTATGGTTTGCATTTTCTTCTCCAGCTCATTTTACAGATGAGAAACTGAGTTAAATGGGTTAAGTGACTTGCCCAGGGTCACACAATTAATAAGGACCTGAGTTCAGATTTGAACTCAGGAAGATGTCTTCCTGACTCCAGGCCTGGCACTCTATCTACTTTGCTACCTATCTGCCCTTATATCCCTTGAGTATCTTCCTTGCCAGTAAATCTATATGCTTTAAGGCAGGGTATGATTTTTCCGGGGGGGGGGGGGGGGGGGGGGGGGAAGGGATAGCTAAAAGCTAAGTTAACAAATTTGATGAGTAAGACAATCAAATTGGGGAATATCAGTTTTGCAAAAAACAAACAAAAATCAAGTGTGTACTTATTAAGTATGACGGGTAAAATTTCTTTTTTGGTTCATAAACTAAGTATGAAGACCAAAAGAGTTCTGAAAATATTGTCAACAATGAAAGAAACTCTGAAATCATAGACTCTCAAGATGAATACTTTTATGAATACTTTTGAATTTACTTTGTAAATTTTGGTCATTTTTAAGCCTGATTATTATTATTATTATTATTATTATTTGCTTTTTGGAGGGGGAATGGCAGAGCAGTTGGGGTTAAGTGACTTGCCCAAGGTCACATGGCTAGTAAAGTGTTAAGTGTCTGAGCCAGATTTGAATTTAGGTCCTCCTGACTCCAGCACCCATGCTCTATTCATTGTGCCACCTACCCGCCCCCTAAGCCTAATCTTATTGTAATGTTTTGGATAATTCTGGCTTTTTTGCTAGATCTTAAGCGCAGACTTAAGATCTTAAGTGAAGGCATGGGTGGTGTCATACATTTTTGAGTCCCCTCTTCTCCCATCTACCAACATTCCACAGCACCTAGCACAATATCTTGAAAGTTTATTTAAAGTATTGAATACATTTTTATTGGTGGTAAAAACTAGGAAGTGGTTTGCTTGAAGACCTCCAATGAGGCTTGAAAGCCCACTACCCCATGAGGTGCTATATTTCACTTTTGAGTAACTAATTTTAAGAAATTTTCCTTACTCCGAGCCTAAATTGGCTTCTCTGTAATTTGTAGCTATTGCTGCTCCTAGTTCTTTCTTCTGGGGACCAATAGAACAAGTAAAAATCCTCTTCCACTTGACAACTTTTCAAAAAGATGTTTTTCAAGTATCATGTATCCTGTAGTCTTCTTTTTGAAACTTTTCCAGTTCCTTCATTGGATTCTTGTATTGTGTAGTCCCAAGTCCCCTCAACATGCTGATGGGTTTTGTTTAGATGGATACTGTAGCTTGTTAATTGGAGGGGAGAAGGTTCTGAGATATCATCTATTCTAATCCTTTTACTTCATAGTTGAGGAAACTGAGGGCCAAAAAGGCTGAATGAATTGCCTAAGAGTATCCCATAAATTTTAGAGCAAGGATTTGAATATTTGGTCTCTGCCTCCAAATTCCAAGCTTTTTCCCATTACAGTTATCAAAGATCTATTCAATTGAGAAAGATGGAGCTGTAACAAGGCAGGTGGATTAAAATTTACTTGAGGGCACTAAAATAGTGCTGAAAGTATTTGTACTGTAACAACATAAAAATAAGTGAACTTAGGACCTAGTTCATGTGAAAGAAATGAACAAAACTTGTATGCTGTGAATATTCCAACATTTAAAACTAACCTTACAGGTTGAAGAAGACATGAAGCCTGCCAGGTTGTGTAAATAGAGACTCTTGGTCTGTATTTTATTCTGATTCTATCTCAAACTGAGGCTTCCATTATCTTAGACCTCCAGTCCTACCTAGACATTTAGATGTTCTGATAAAACTACTGGGAAATGCCTCTTCCTTGGACAGACCTAATCTTGGGAACAGATTAGATTTGGGCAATAACAACAACAAAGGTTATCTCCAAGTTAAAATAGTCTCTTCCCTCACTCCCATCATCTGACATCCTGTTCGGATTACTCAGTTACTTAAATAAAGAAAGTAACTGAGCAGCCTCACCTGATAGGCCCCTTTTGCCACCTTCTCTAAAGTTGTGTAAATATTTGTATTTCCCTTTGTTCTGTGAAAGAAGAGAGGAAAAGGGAGAGGGAGAGGGAGAGGAGAGAAGACCATGACATTAGGGAAATGATGATGACTTGTAGTTGACTTGGATTTGAGTGAGTGAGGGCTGTGCAAAATCACCAGCCTCACTTTCACCTCCAGAGCCATGTGGGTTCAGTGGCCAGATATTCATCAGGACAACTGGAGATGGCCCGGGATCCATTGGGAGACCCTGGCCCTTTTAGGCTAAGTTGGCTAAGTTCTTTTCAGGTTCTCACTTGGAGTGAGGTAATGCCCATTCAGTGAATATACCTCTTTAAGAAGTTAATCAAGAGGGTTGCCCCTTAAATCAAGATTTGCTAGTCACCTGGCAACTTCCCATCAGCTGAGACTTAAAAGGAGCCAGAAATGTAGGATGTCAGTAGTCAGAGAGGAGGAAGGCAAGCGATTTCAAGCTTGGGAGACAGCCAAAGAAAATGCCAGGCACCAGAGCTGAGAGATGGAGTGTTTTGTTTGTGGAATAGCCAAGAGGCCAATGTCATTGGAGGGAAGAGTACCCATAGGAGAGTAAGTAGACTGCAAAGGTAGTAGGGGGTTAGGTTATGAAGGATTTTGAATGCCAAAGAGAGCATTTTGTTTCAGATCCTGGAGATAATAGGGGGCCAATGTCCCTAATGTTTGGAATGCCCTCTCTCCTCCTCTCCCCATTACAGACTTCCATGGCTTCCTTTAAGTCCCAATTAAAATCCTGTCTTTTACTAAAAGCCTTCCCCAATCCCTCTTCATTCTAGTGCCTTCCCTTTGTTAATTGTTTCCTATTTATTCTGTACATCGCTGGGTTTGTACATATATGTATATTGTCTCCCCCATTAGGTTATAAGCCCCTTGAGGACAGGGGCTGTCTTTTGGCTCTTGTATCCCAGTGCTTAGCACAGGTCCTAGCACATAGTAGGCATTTATTTGTCTACTGATTAAGAGATCAGTGTTTCCTAATCTGGGATCTGTGAACTTGTTTTTATAACAACAATAATAGCTAGCATATGTAGCACTTTAAAGTTTTCAGAATACATATATTGTCTCATTTGTTCCTCACAACAATTCTGTGAAATAGGTACTACTATTATCCCCATTTTACAGATGAGGAAACAGAGGCCAAGAGCAGGTAAGTGACTTCTCCAAGGTCACACAGTGTCTGTGGCATGATTTGAGTTCAGGGCTTTCTGACTCCAAGTCCAGTACTCTATCCAATGATAATAATAATAATAATAGTAATTAACATTTATATAGCACTTACTATGTATGTCCCAGACACTATGCGAAGTGCTTTTGCACTGATCCTCACAACAACCCGGGGAGGGAGGTACTATTATTATCTTCATTTTTACAGATAAGGAAACTGAGGCAAACAGATGAAGTGACTTGCCTAGGGTCACACTGCTATTAAATGGCAGAGGCTGTAAGTTAACTCACGTCTTTCTGACTCTAGGTTCGGTACTCTGAGTGCTGAACTCTAATATGATCAGTTTCCTTTGCAACCCTGTGTATTTAATTTCACTCACTTAAAATGATTGTTCTAAGGAGTTTATAGGTTTCACCAGATTGCTAAAGGAGTCCTTCACACACACACGCAAAAGAATTAAGAACTTCTGACGAGCATAGAAATGTGCAGTTAGAAGAAACAGGGCATCAATTTCCTCCTCTGTCAAATCAGGTCTCTAAGGTCCCTTCCAGCTCTGACATGCCCTGGTGCTGCAATCTCATCTCGAAGAGGCTCGGGCTCCAGGGTGCAAGGGGAGGCAGAGGGGTATGCCCGGGGTGGTTACGGTCTCTTAAGGAGGAGCAGCAAAGGACCTAGAACGTAAGAGTGCGGAGAACGCGGGGAATTCCCCAAAAGCTAACGTCGGGCACGGCTCAACTGAGAGGAGCCGGGGCTGGGCTGTGCAGGCGCCCGGGGTGGGGCCGGGGAGGAGCAGCCCGGGCAGGTGAGGAGGAGCCTTAGAAGGGGAAAGGGATAGACAAAGAGAGGGTCGTAGGCCGGGCGGGAAAGAACAATGGCCCAGCTTATTGGCTGCGGGTTGGGGCGGGGGTCGACGATGGGGGGGCCGCGGGTGGCGCTTCATAGAGGGAAGAAGACAAGGGGACAAAGTCTCATTTTAAGATGCAAAGAAAGCAGCTCTCAGGCTACCCTGGGACGCATCACGCCGGGAGCCTCAGGTGTGTCTACGGCGGCCGGGAAGCTCCAACCCGAAGTTTAACTACCTGATGGGTTTACTCTGCTACAATGGGGTACCTCTCTCCCGCCTTGTATTGTCAACTACCTATCCCCACCCCCTCCAATTTCACCTTCTCCCGAAATCCTATTGGAGGGCAGTGGCCCCGCCTCTCTTCTTTTCCAATTGGCGGAGCGTGGCTCCTAGTCCCGCCTCCTCTAGACTCGCCGTTGATTGGTGAGCGAGCCCGTCGATCCAGTTTCCCCACCTACTCCCGCCGTCTCTGCCCCTTCCCCGAGCTGGGATCTCGCGGGAAGAGCGGCGGCCGCGGTGGTGGCGACTGCTGGTTAGTGGGGCTCGGTCTCTAGGCTGCGGGCGGAGCGGGGGAATTTCTGCTCAGCCGGGCGCTTCCTCCCGGAGAAGCCGGAGTGACCTGCGGCAGCCGCAGGCCTGGGCCGCCCCCTCCTCCGCCTCCTCCTCGCCGGAGCTCCTCACTGCGCTCGCTCTCTGGAGAGGCTCAGGTATAGGAGGAGCGGGGTAAGCCGGGGCCGGGGGCGGGCGGGGAAGAGGAGTCGCCGGGGTGAAGGACCGCGCTGCCGCTGACAGCCTTTGAGCCAGCCCGGGCTCCCGGGGGCGGCCGGCAGTGCGGGCTCCGGGCGCAGTTTCAGGGTCCTGGCTTGGGTTGGCAGTTTCGCGGTCTCCCTCCTGGGCTATGGGGGAGGCGGGTGCGGAGGGTACCCAGGCTGCCTGAAGCTGGCTCCCGGGAAGGGAGGTCGGAGGGGCGTGCGGAGCTCCGGGACTTGGGGGCATCCCATGCTGCGTCCGGGACGGGGGCCGCCCCCGCCCCAGGTAAGGTGCCCCGAGGGTCGGGTTTTCGAGGTTTTCTTGTCTCTGCGCCCCCCAGGCTAGCGGGGATCCCTTCGGGGGACCCCGGGGGCTGCATCGCCTTTCGGGGGTAGACCCCCCGAGGGGTCGGAGCGGAACCACGGCGGGCTCCCGGGGCCAGGTGGTCTGGGCGTTGGGCGCAGCGTCTGGGTCCAAGGAAGCGAGCGCTCTGGCCGGACGCGCTCCGGGGCGAGCCTTGGAAATACATGCCTAGAGGAGGGGTTCGAAAGCAAAAGTCCGGGGCAGCTGGATGCTGCTGTTGCTTCCTGCAGGTTAAGAGCCTTAAGAAGGTTTAGAGCCAGCAACCAAAAACAGAAAGGGGAAGAAAAGAAGGGGAAAGCCTGTTTTGAGAACTTTAAGGATGACTGGAAAGCCATCACTTAAACACGATATTTTCTTTCGAGGGTTTGTTTTTTTTTTTTACTAATTCAAGTGGAAGGCGCTCTCCAGAAATTTGCAAAGTGTTCTTTGTGGTGGCTATTCTGACTTATTGTGGAACTAAATAAAAAGATTACCTGATGATTTTGTTTGTTTGGCTCTTTTTAAAGAAGAAATTGCATAGGAGGAAAAATGAGCCCCAGGGTAAAGTGTGGCTTGACAGAAAATAAATACATATGCTGCCTCTAATAGGGCAAACCTGAAATTTGAGTAGATAGATAAATGTGAGACCTTCAAAGTCTTAACTGCTTTAGCATTTTTTTTCCCTTAGTGTCAGTTATAAGTGTCACAGTTCTGTGTCTCTGGATTTTAGGAGAACTTGAATCACCATCCAGGATGATCCTGGTCCTTGGAAATTATTTGGTAAGGTAGAAGAAATACAGAAAATCTATTTTTAAAAGTAGTCAGCAGCAAAAAGTTTTCATTACTTTTAAGCCTTAGATTCAGTTTTCTCTTCTTGCAACCAAGTAATGTCTGAATGATTTTTATAATTAATATTCAATGCTTTTGAGACTTATGTTCAGTTTTCCATTGTTACAACTCAGCAATGTCTGAATGGTTTTTATAACTATGAAATAGTTATAGGCCTTTTCTGCAAATGAATATGAAGAAAAATTGCCCTTATTCATAATCCAAACAATGAGGGAGTCTAACTAGAATTTTAAAAAATAACTTCTCCTTTTATGAAAGCAGGAGGAATGTCCAGTAAACAAACTCAAATAAGAGACTTAAAAAGTAACTCACGAAGCTTTCAGGTTGTTATAGTAATCCCTTAGCTCTTCTGCATCTACAGTACTATATGACTAACTAATGCTTGTGATGATATTTGAAGGCCATTAGCCTCATCTGAGAAAGATTGGACTATGTTCAATGAAATTTCAGTGTTGTTTTTTTTTTTTTAAAGAAAAAGAGTGTCCTAATTATTTGAAAATAGATCATCTGCAGTGTTATATATGCAATTCTTCAGTTAATTACAACAACCCATTCATTCCTCCAACAGTCAAGAATAACTTGGAACTTAGTGTATTGTCTTTGCACATGATGTTGACTTTAGTTTAGTCCCAGCATTGAAATAATGGCAATCCGCTAAGGCAGGAATTCTCAAAGTTTTTGGCCCAGGACATCTTGAAGTTCTTGTAAATTATTGAGGACCTCAAAGAGCTTTTGCTTTTGTGGACTATGTCTGTCAGTATTTACCGTGTTAAAAATTAAAACATTTTAGTGTTTTTATGAAAAGAGTTTTAACCTCAGGGACCCCAGAAATGTTCTAGTGGACTAACACTTTGAGAACTGCTGCCTTAAGGTAACTTATAAATAGTATGAATGTTTTCTAGTCCATTTTGCATTGTTGGGATTGATATGTTTTCTATAGGATAAAAAGTATTGTTTTAGTCCTTTTTTTTTTTTAAGCAGAAAGCCATATATTTAGAACTTGAACATAACCCTAAAGTTTCTTGTACAGAATATGTATTTCACATTTAAGGGGGGGAAAGGCACTGGAAATTTAAATGGTTCAGTGAGTGCCCAATCAAGATTTTAAAATAAACTTTTTAGTTATAAAAACTGAGATAAGTAGTAGTTTAAGTCTTAATTAAACCTTGTTGCTCCCATTTTTATTTGTTCAATGAATAAAAATTTTGTTTAAAAAGTTTTCTTAAAGGGGAAGTTTGTTTCAGTGTTAGAGAATTAATATTTAAAATATATACACATGCATTTGATTATTTAAAACAAATCTTCTGTTTTCCTTATTATTCTTGGATATTCTTAATTGTAAATTAACAATATTTGGACTTGAAATGATACTCTTGGAAGCGATAATTAGGATTTGCATCTTTATTGTCTTAATAAAGCAAAGTTTACATGAATAAAATTTGTTCAGTTAAACAATATATGCATCTAACAATTTTTAAAATCTTTTATGAATAAGATAATAAAGTTTGTTTTTGTTTCAGTCTAGTTACTAAAATGGTAGTGCCCAAAGAAATAGCAATATCCTCTGAATTCAAAATAAAAATAAACAGAAATGGAGATAAGTGTGGGCTAAGAGCAGCCTTGAGATTTCCTTAAGTGAACCCCCTTGAGGAGCTACCGTCTTCCAGTGCACCTTCTCTGCAACTGAGTTTTAGAGTTGCTTGATAGGACTTATCATTGCCCTGGGTCCCATAAACAGTTTGGTCAGAGATTGTGGCTTTACACTTACTCTTTCATTAGTAGATGAATCTTCTATCCACTACACCAAGCTGCTTTTACAGGTGAACATCATAAGGTAATTTTCCCATTATAAGTAGTACATAGTCTTTATGGGTAGAAAGGTAAACAGATAGCAGATACCGCTTCCTTTTTAAAGACTTGAAGCTTTTTCTCAAGATGAAACTGGTTTTGTGTAATTCAGTATGACTTAATGGGAAGAGTGTTGAACTTGCCTTCAAGAAAGTCCTGAATTTGAACCCTTTTTCCCAGATAAATGAACATGGTTAAGTTACTAGACTTAGAGCCTAGGTTTCCTTATTTATAAAATGAGAATAAAAACTGTTATAGGGTTGTTTTGAAGATCAAATAATGCTTTATATGTAAAGTGCTTTTTCTGTAAATGCCTACTACATTTAAGGTTCCTCAGGTACTTTCTTTCTGAGGATGCTTATGGGATTTTGAGACTTGGGTTCAAAAGAAGCTTTTCCCCTTAGGATCTGGGTGATCTTAGGCAAGTCCCTTAGCTTGTAGGACCTCATTATCCTCATGGGTAAAGGAGGGGCATAAAGTAGAGGGCCCCAAAGTCCCTTCCAGCTTTTAGTCTTTAATCCTGTGAATAGTTGTGGAAGTGTGATACAGGGGTTTCCCCCCATTCTCTATGGAGAAAGAAGAAAAGATTAAGTGAATTGATAATAATAGTATAACTTGTAAGTGTTAGATTTGGGATTTGAACCTAAATTTTTCCCAACTTCAAGTTGAGTGATTTTCCCCCCCCACCATACCCTGCTAATTTATAAAAACTTAGTGGGGGTAGTCTTAGAGGAAGCATGTTGAGTCTGTACTTCCGGATAGCTGTCCGGACGTTTCAGTGGAAATAGGCGGCAGGTAGAGCCACAACGTCGGATCTTAGAGGAGTTTGGGGCTGGTGAGGTAGATAAGGACTGAGCGTGATACGGAAAAGAAGTTAACTGGAGAGGGGCCTTGGGAACATATCCGTAATTATTCTTGCTAATGACTTCAGTAGAGTACTTTAAAGTTTATTTGTTACTGTTTTTGTTGTGTCCAACTCAGCTCTTTGGGGATTTTCTTGACAAAGATAAAGGAGTGGTTTTCCATTTCCTGCTCCAGCTCATTTTGCAGATGAGGAAACCGAGTCAAACAGGGTTGAACACTTGCCCAGGGTCATAGAGCTAGCAGCTGGATTTGAACTTGAGGTTTCCTAACTGCAGGCCCAGCATGCTATCTACTGTGCCCCCTAATTGCCATGTTAAAACTGATAAAATCGGGGTGGCGAGGTAGCACATTGAGAAAGAGCCCCGGCCCCAGTGTCGGGATCAAATCCCAGCTCAGACACTTAGCACCCACCCAGAAACACCTGGCTGTGTAACCTTGAGCAAGTTATTTAACCCCAATTGCTTTAAAAAAAAAAAAAAAACTGATAAAATCCTTTAAATCAGTGGTGTCAAACTCAGAAACATTTTGACTTAGAAAAAATCACAAATTCACTTTATCTAGGTTGCATTTTATTTTTCTATTCCATTTTAATTTGTTTAGGGCCTTGAATTGGACCCGTCTCTGTCTTTCATATATAGGTTCCTTTAATTACCCTATTAATCCTGTAAAGTAGGTGTAAAAGGTATTTTCCCCACTTTACAAATGAGAAGAGTCAAGCTTAGATAGAGACATTTTGTTATTTGTTCTTGGTCAGATACTTTTCAAGTATAAAAGATATAATATTTGAATCCAGTTCTCTCCTTTGGAATTGGAAGTAGAACCCAGAGATACCTGGATTCCAAGTCTGTCTTGGTCATATTAAAGAGACTGAAGGATTGCTGCTAGAGCGTTCAGAATCACTGGGTAAAAAGAACCAGGATGGCCTGGGGTCACAAGTTGAAAAAAAAGGAGAATTTTAAGAAGGAGGTACTGGTCAACAGTGTGGAATGTTACAGAGGTCATGGAAATTGAGGACTGAAAAGGGAGATGGCATTTAACAGGTAGTTTCACCTACCTCCTTTTCAGTAACTATACACTTCACTGGTCTCTTCCATCTTTGAGTGTGCTGCACTGGTCAGGTTTAGCACTTAATTCTTCATTTTTGCCTCAGTTTTGTGTTCCCATCATCATTTATATTTTCATTTTTAGCCTTGCATTGGCCACATAGGTCATTAATACCTGCTTGATTAGGTAAAGATAATGATATTTATTATGTACTATAAAAACATTTCCTAACGTACTAAAATGTTTGAAACTGGTTTTTGGTATAAGATTTGTTAGCTTAATTGTGGGGAACCTGTGGCCTCTACCCCATGTGGTCCTCAAGTGCAGCCCTTTGACTGAATCTAAATTTCATATAACATATCCCCTTATCTCCATACTTATCTTTTTCTTCTTTAAAACAAGCAACATTTAATTCTTAACATGACTTTTTTTTCTCCTCCTACTTTTGTCCATTTATCTACCTTAAAATTTGAACTGCTCTCAGAACATGGAAGAAACAGACAAAATCAAGTAGTTAACATCCATTTAGGAGCCTACTATGTGCCAGGTGCCCAGCAAAACAGCACACTCATTCACTTCAGGCAGTAAGAAAGAAGTGTAGATTTTCCCCCAAGTCAGAAGACATGGGTGTATATCCTGCTTCTGGTGGGAAGCTGATTGCTAATGTTAGTAGAACCTCAGAGTTGTAATTTGTATTTCTCTAACAGGATTTAGAAGCATTTAAAAAAATGAATATTGATAGATTGTATTTCTTCCTTTGAGAACTACCTATTTATATCCTTTGACCATTTGTCTGTTGAGGAATGGCTTCTATTCTTAAAAATTTGAATCAGTTTCTTACATACCTTGAAAATGAACCTTTATCAGAAAAACTTACAGTTGAAGTTTTTCCCCTGTTACTTGCTTCACTTATAATTGGTTGTGTTTGTACAAAACCTTTTTAATTTTATTAATCAAAATTATTTTTTTTCTCTGTAATTACCTATATCCTTTGTTTCATTATGAACTGTTCTCCTGTCCATGAATCTGAAAGGTGATTTCTTCCTTGCTCCTCTAATTTATGTCACTTTTTATGTCTTAAGTCATGTATCCATTTGGCTTATCTTTGTATATGGTATGAGGTGTTGGTCTATTCTTAATTTCTGCCAAATGGCTTTCTAGTCTTTCCCAGCAATTTTTCCAAATAGGAGTTCTTAACCTAGTAGCTGGAGTTTTTAAGGTTATCAGATACTAAGATACTGTATTCTTTTGCTTTTATATGTTGTGAGTCTGCTGTTTCATTGATCAACTTCTCTATTTCTTAACCATTGCCACATTGTTTTGATGATGGTGGATGATCTTGTAGTGAAGTTTGATCTATGTTACTGTTAAACTCTTCTTCCCCATTTTTTCATTGTTTCCCTTGACTTCATGTTCTTCCAGATGAATTGTCTTTTTTTCTAGATTTATAAAGTAATCCTTCAGATTAATAGTAAATTATTTTAAATAATGTTGTCGTTTTTATTGGCTAAGCCTAACTGTGATAATTTAGCCTTCCTCCTGTTATTTAGGTCTGGATTTCCTTAAAGAGAAGTTTGTAGGTTTTCCTTAAATGTTCAGTTAATGAGTTTGTTATCTAATCAATTTCAGTAGTTTTAAATGCTTCATCAGTTTTGCCATGTTGTAAACTTTTCAAGTTGTATTGGTTAGTAGAAATTAAGTGAAGATGATTTTAAAAAATCATTTGAAACAAGCAAAGCTTATCTACTCTAGCCTAAAGTGAAAGTCACAAGGAAAAACTCCTTTCACTGGAACAAAGGTCATATTATAGATTTTAAATGTCCAAAACATTAGCTGAGTTGTGGGAGAAAGTTCACTAACCTGCTGCGTGGGGAGAGCTGTCTCAGATATGGTATTAGACATTAGATTACAGGGCTAAAAATTAAAAAGGACCTAAAAATGATTGTTATCTGGCTAATGGCCCAGAAAGAAGAAAAGCAGGGTCTGGCAGCATTTGGCAGTAATTTTCTATAAGACAAGTGGCCTTAGCTCTTTTTATTATTGAATCGATTCTTTGACAATTGGACTTAGTGCTGCTTCAATAAGGAAAGCCAAATTTTTGAAAATGAATATTTTGTGGAAACTTTTGAAATATCAGAGAATATTCAAAGGCAACTATCAGGAGTGAGGGGGGAAGGAAGAAAGTTTAAGGAAAAAGGTAAAGACTGAGAATCAGATACCTTAATATGCTGTGTTCAAATGGCTTTAACCACCAGCTTATAGCTTCTCAGTAAAGTCATGGAAATTGTACCAAAACCATTAACACAGTGAAAATCTGTGCTTGAACAATTGAAAATAAAATTAAAGGGGTTTCTCCTGTCTTTCACCCTCCCCCAAATAAAACTTGACAGCTTAAGAAATGAAAAGGTGACTCTTTTTATATATTGTGCCTATGTAAAATACATTTTTCTTTAAGGTATGTCAGACTTTCAGTTCTTTTTCTGTTAGGTGGCCTTTTATAAAGACCTAGGTTTTTCTTTTCTTTTCTCCCTCTTTAATAAAGGTCTTTTGGAGCATGACTTGAACAGCACTGGAATATGATGTAGATTTGAGCAACAAGAATCAGAAAGATTATTTATATGCTTTGGATCTTTCATACTTTAGGAAAAGGTCTTTGGGTTTTCTCTTAAGCTTTACATCCTTAGATCCACAATTTTGAGGTTGCTTTTGGTTCTTTCTTCCATTCTATTTAATGTTCTATTTCAGAATATTTTCTTGAATCTATTTCTTATTCGGATTTATATGTTATTGACTTGAATATTTTTACTGCCAACAGATTAGTGTTTTATTACTGACCAAATTATTCTAAATATCTAGAGGGGTTTTGTGACATAGTTAGACAGATCCGGTGTTAAAGCCAGGAAGGCCTGGCCTCTGGCATGTAACATTGTGACTTTGGATCAGTCACTTGACTATTTAGTGAGCCGGGCATTTTTCTTAGACTATTCAGAAAGTGTTCCAGTCTGTTGTTGGTAAGGAGAATTTCCTCACCTGGGAGTTCTCATACCAGTGAAAATCATAGATCCAGGCTTTATCCTATCACAGGCCTGTACAACCTATGACCTGCAGGCACACCAAAGGATTTTGGGTGGCCCCCAGGGGAAAAATATAGAGAATGTTTTTCTTTACAGTTTTCACAGGCAACCCAAAATCCTTTGCTATCAGCGGCCTATGGGCTTGTACAGGTTGTACAGGCCTGGCCTGTCAGCAATATGAAAGCATCTTGTCAGACTGCTCTACCTCTTAAGGACCATTTGGATTCCCTTGAAGCTGAGAAAAGTGGTCAGACTCAAAATTCTCACTTTAAGTAATTCATCAGTGGCCGTTCCTGTGACCTTACTAAACATTCCTGGCGTTTGGACCTTAGCTTTATACTCTGACCTGGGCTCAGGATCTTTTGGTTGTAGTGTGGTTCCATATTTTGGTCTCAGTCTCTATTTTTATGCTCACCTCGCCTTGTTTTGTGTCTAGAAGTATACTTTGGGATTTTATCAATAGTCTATTCTTTGGCTTATCATTCTGCTGTGTCTGCAGTTGTAGCATTCTACAAAGCTCTGTACCGTTCAATTCCTCCTGGCCAGCAGCCCACCCAAAAGTCATTCTGTGCTGTGGTTGGGCTGTCTATCCTTTGCATCACAGAGGGATCCCTGCAACCTTCACTTGGATATTACATAGCTTATTATCTCCTGTATCTTTTCTTGTTTTTCAGCTGCCCTCTAGTGGTTTCTTCTGTCACTGCCCACTTACACCATTAAGGTAACCAGTTAACTTGGTGTAATAACAACAATCCACATTTTTTAGTGCTTTAATGTTGCGCGGGGGCCAGACAGCACTAGCTCCTCAGAGACTTGGATTCCATTTTTGTGAGGAAGGGAGTATTTTTTTTGTACATGTATACCATATGGTTTGAATCCCCCACTATGAAAAATGGGAACTTTTAAATTCAGCTGGGGGGGGGGCAGATATTAATTTATTATTTTGCTAACAGAAACTTAAGTGTATAATAGTCAGCAAAAGTGCTATGTCAAACAGAAATGGAACCCCCCCCCCCCATTCTGAGCAGCCATTCCTCCATATTAGCCTATTTCCATTTTCTTCTTGTTGCAGAAGAAAACTTTCTGCCTTCCAGGTTCCCGCCTAGAAACTGGCATGCCAGCAGTGAACTCCAGCCTTTAGAACTCTTGGAAGTCATTCTGCTGTGTCTGCAGTTGTAGTGTTTCACAAAGCTCTGAAGTGCTTGGCTCCTCCTGGCCAGCAGCCCATCCAGAAGTCATTCTGTGTCTGTGCCTGTGCCTGGCTTGGCTCTTCATCGTTGGCATGTCATCACCTCTGTTCTGGTTCTAGTCTGCTCTATGGACCTCTTGTCATTTCTTCCCTATGGCCTGTTTCTTCCACTATACTGGCATCACTTTGCTGCTGCTAAAGTGTTCTGTGGGAATTTGAAGTTTTGACCCCCTGCTCTTAGGGAACTGAGGCCTCAAGGAATATATAGTTGTTCCTGACAGGACAGGCACGTACTTGCTTGCTGTCCCATTCCTTGTGAAATGTAGGCTTCTCCTTAGACTGTGAGGTTGTTTATTAGAGTGTGAGCTCCTTGTAAGCAGGGACTGTCTTTTTCCTTTCTTTGTATCCTTAGCCCTTAGCACAGTTCCTGACACACAGTAGGACTAACCTCACCTGACCCTTTTATGTCAAATCTACAAAAGTTTACTGTGTTCTGGCAACAACCCATAGCAATATGTATTTCCTGTATCTTTTTTGTTTCTATTTCTTAAGAGTGTTAGAACTGGAAAGCATGTTGGAGATTTATGCCGTAGTTCTCCCTGTTTTTGCAGATGAGAAAGAAAAAAGGAGTTGTCCAAGGACCCACTGCTAATAAGTGGGTTTAGAATTGGCATTAGAATTCAAACTTCCTAATTAACATTTTCATGTTCTTTCCACTAGATAAGGCTGCTTTATTGGAGCTGGCAGATATAATATGTATTATATGTAGTATAGTTCCTTGACATTTGAGGGGGTTAGGGGCATGACTCCTGTGAATGTGAAAAACTGAGTAGCTCTGAGCCCCACCCCAAACATTTATTCTTAATAATTCTGATCCATATTTATTAAACACACAGAACAAATAAAACAACACATTGCACCCATAAAAAAGTTGTAGTTTCTATGGGAGAGAGATCAGTATCTTGCACAGTATGCACAATCTTCAAAGCCACAGTGTAGCTGCAGCAAGTGCTTCATAGATTTCCTTTTCCTATGATCACTGTGGGAGAAAATCGTGTGACTGAGTCTGGATGATAGAGAGATGAAGTGGATATAATCCCAGAGTGCTTAGCACAAATGTTTAACAAAAAAGTGTTTAACAAAATTAACTGTTTATAATAAATTTATGTATATTGTGGTAGTAAATGGTAAAATAGATTAATAATCTACAATATTTATGCATTTTTGACTTACTAATGTTTTTGTTTTTCTTTACATATGTGTGTCTGTGATTTTCTGAGGTACATGATAAATCTCCAAAATTTCCCATTTAATTTATTGTTGGCCTACCAATGGATAACCCAAACTGAATGTGAAACCTGAGAATGTTGAGGGATGACTCTGACTGTCTCTCTTTCTTTCTCTTCATACACACACACACACAATACATATAATGCAGATATGTAACCTGTATTATACATCTGGAACTAAAAGGACCTCAGAGGCCATTTAGTCCAGCTACCTCATTCTACAAAGGAGGAAGATGGGACACAAAAGCAAAGGGATCTGTTGAAGGTCATAGAGTAAAAAGTGGAGGTAGAATTTGAACCCAGGTCCTCTGACTACAGAGTCTGTGCTCTGTTAAAAACAACAACAAGCCAAGTTCATTTTCCCAAAGGAAACAGGAATTTAATTAGTTCTTGTTTTGGAAATGCCACAGACTGTATTTGGAGTCCTTCTGAAATATGAGGCATAAGTATCCTCCTTAAAGTAAAATGTTTTCCTTTCATGTGGTAGTCTCCCCCACATCTTCTAAAAAAAAAAACCCAGTCTATATAAAAAGATGAAACTTAAGAGGTTATTGGCTTCCAAGTGACTTGGTTGTTTAAGAAAGATGAGACTGTTCTCTTCACTGAAGGATTTCAAAATGGAGAACTGAGTAGATTTTGTGTGTGAAGGATGGCCAGGATAGATGGACATGGGAAAATGAAGGGTAGGGACCATCTCAGTGGTCCAGTTTCAATGAAGTGTGCAAAGTGAAAGTCTAGAAAGTTAGGTTGAAGCAAGGTAGTGTAGGACTTAATATTTAAGTCACGATAAAGTGTTTGTATTTTTTTCCCTAAAGGCAAATAGGGATATGCTAAAGGTTTTTGAACTGAAAACCAGTCAGACCTGTGCTTTGGGAAGATGATTTTTGAAGTCATCAGACTAGCAGCAGTGAGACCAGTTGGGAAGTTATTAGAATAAGCAAAAAGTGTTGAGACTTGAACTCTAGAGGGGTGACTGTGGAACTTAGAGAAGAAAGCAGGTAGAAGAAACTTTCAGGTTCTTCATAATCTGGCATCCACCTTTCCAGCATTTTCTCATATTACACTTCTATGTTGTTGCCATCTGTCTTGTAGTTTGTTTTTTTTTTAAAGCAATTGGGGTTAAGTAACTTGCTCAAGGTTACAAGGCCTGTTATTTCTGGGTGTGGTGCTAAGTATCTGAGCCCAGATTTGATCCCCAGGTCATCCCAACACTGGGGCTGGTGCTCTTACTTGCTGTGCCACTTGGCCGCCCCTAAGCAATTGGGGTTAAGTAACTTGCTCAAGGTTACACGGCCAGGTGTTTTCTGGGTGGGTGCTAAGTGTCTGAGCCCGGATTCAATCCCCAGGTCATCCCGACACTGGAGCCGGTGCTCTTACTTGCTGTGCTACCTGGCTGCTCCTGTCTTGTAGTCTTGTACTTTGCTTACCTTTCTGTTGTCTTCTCAGAAAATTTTCTGTGCCTAGGATTCTTTTCTTCCTCGCTTCCATTAACTCTTATTCATCCTTAAAAAAACACCTCGACTGTCACTTCCTCTCTGCTTCCTTGTCAGAGTTGGAAGGAACCTTAGTTATCTTGTCTAAACCCCTTGTTTTACAACTGAGGAAACTGAGATTGAGAGGGTATTTTGTCCAAAGTCCTGCATGTGGGTGGCAGAAGATTTGGGACTACAGTTCAGATCTCTACCTTGGTGACTGTGGGTAAGTCACTGTGACTGTGGGTAATGTCACTCCCTGGGGATTAGTTTCTTCATCTGTGAAACTAAGAAGTGGAACTAGATGAATTTTAAGGCCTCTTCCAGTTTTAAATCCTTTATCCTGACACCCAGTCTGCTGATTTTTCTCCTCCACAGTAAGAAATTATTGGAAAGTTCTGAATAATAGGATAATGTGGTAAATGGGAACAGAAGTATCATTTTAAAAATCTACATTAAAATTTTAAATTAATTTTTTATATCATTTACAAAGTGTGACACTGAGAGTTTAGTGTATAAACACATATTGAATTTTATTTTCTTTAGCCCATGAACTATAGAGATGAATTAAACTAAATGACTTCTCAGTTATCAGAGTAATATGGATGTGGCATCTTTATAGAACTTTATAGAACTCATTTAAGAATGAAGCAAACATTTTTATTACATCAAAGGCCTATAGGTTTTCTAATTATATAAACTCATTTAACTGATGTGAAGACATGCTTTGAGGCAGGAGGTAGATGTAGTAAATGTATTATGCTATGTAAGGATGTATTACCATAATATTAAAGGATGTATTACACTTCATAAGGTAATTTGAGACAATTGAATTTGGTTGTACAAAGGGAAAAATATATAGTTATAGTCTTTGCCACTACTCATATGTTCTTTCTTTTCTTCTCCTCCATCTGTATTCTTCCCATTAAGAATGAGTGAATCCTCCCCAACCCCCCAGAAAGTTTTCTTTAAACCTATATCTTGCCTCCTGGCCTCCTGGTATATATGGGTAGTAATAGAGTTTGGGAGGTCATAGGATTTAGAGATGGAAGGCATCTTAGAAATTATCTAATCACACCTTCTTATAGATGAAAGTACTGCCCAAAGTCACACGGGTGGTGGGGCTGAAAACAAATATGCTACATCCATAGTATATATTACATCCTCCCTGTGCTTTCCCTTAATAAAACCAGCACCTTAATTCAGGCCTTCAGTGCCTCTTGCCTGGACTACTGCAATATCCTCCCAACTGGTATCCTTTTCTACTGTCTTTCTCTCCGGTCTGTCCTCCAACTGCCACGATAACATTCCTAAAACACTATCCAGACCATGTAATTCCCCATCTCAAGAAACTCCTGTGGTTCCTCATTGCAGTTTGTCCAGAGATTCTAGAAAACTCTCTGAAATTTTGCTAAGAAAGTGACTAAATTATCCATTCCTTTGATCTAACAGTCCCACTACTAAGCAGACTAGTAGGCTAGTGGTGTGTGTGTATAAGATCTCTCCACTCCCTCCTTCCCTTTCTCTCTTTCTTCTCCCATTCCTCTTCTCTCTCTCCATCCCATCTCTCTCCCCCCACCCCATACCTGAAAACACCATAGATGTTCAGTGGTTGAGGAATGTCTAGGCAAATTGTGGTATATAAGTGTAATGAACCATTGCTATTCTATAAATCTACTAAAAGTGGAGGATAGAGTTACCAGAAGAAGTGTATCAGAGCTCTTAGCCACAATTTCTCCACACAGATCTAAAAAATGCACCAGACTGAGAACTGATTGGAAATTCAAGAAAATATTACAGAGAGTCATTTTTCCAATCAAGGGCAACATAGGGAGACAGGTCTCTGGGACACTGGGAACCAGGTTAAGCTAATAATACCCACATAGAACATTCCATCACAGGGAGAGCTATGCACTGGGGCAAAAAAGAGGTCCCTTATCCAATTTAGAGGGAACTGACCTTGTGCCTGTTATAGGATCATGTGCCAACTAGCAGCTCTCTGGCTCACTGCCCAGTTCTGATCATAGACCCAGGGCTGATTGAGGAGGGTATCTATACCTAGGGGTGATACTCTAGGTTGAGGAGTAGTTGCACAGGATCTAGGCCATGTGCTGAGCTATAAACAAGTTCAGAAGCAAGCATCAGCTACATGGAGACTTTTTTGTTTGTTTATTTTTAGTTTTCAGCATTTACTTCTGTAAAATTTTGAGTTTTTAATTTTCTACCCCTTCCTCTCCTCCCCAAGATGGCATGCAGTCTCATATAAGCTCTACTTATGCATTCATATTAAACACATTTTCACATTAATCAAGATGTAAAGAAGAATTAGAACTAATGGGAAAAAAACAAGAGAAAGAAGAAACAAAAGAAAACAACAAAAGAAAAGGAAAGCAAATAATATGCTTCCTTCCGCATTCAGCCTCCCAAAGTTCTTTCTCTGGATGTGGATTAGCACTTTCTGTCGTGAGTCTTTTGGAGTTTTCTTGAGAAGAGCTAAGTCTATCAAAGTCAATCATTGCATAATGTATTACTGTGTACAATAATCTCCTGGTTCTGCTTATTTCACTCAACATCAGTTCTTATAATTCTTTCCAGGTTTTTCTGAAATCTTCTCATTTCTTATAGCATAATAGTATTCCATTATTTTCATATACCACAACTTCAACCATTTCCCAGTTGATGGACATCCCCTCAGTTTCCAATTCTTGGCCACCACAAAAAGAGCTGCTATCAATATTTTTGTACTAGGTGGAGACTCTTGTCTCTAGGAGTGGAATGGGATGTCAGTTCTAGTTCCCATTCTATTTTGAAGCCCGCTCTGAAATAACCAGGGCATGAATCCTAGACTAAAAGGGAATATACAGTTTTGTCACTCTGAACTGTCAAAGCTTTCCAGGTATCTGATAGTGACTGATTAACTAGGAGCAGTCTACTGTCACTCCAACCAAAGTATGTTGTTTAGACCCAAACTGAGGTCAGGAATTTGTAGAGCTCAGACCAGGAAGCATAAACAACCAGACTGTCCTAGATCAGGTCACATGGGGAGCACTAAAATCTTGAATGTCTCTAGCCTGTGCCTGAGATCCAGAAATAATACAGTACTCAATACCCCCAAGAAAGCAATAGCATGACCAAGATGAACCTTCCTCCCTGAAGTGTGCAAAGTCTAGCTCTAACATCAAGTGCAAAGTCAGGAAATAGACTAGAAAAATGAGGAGGAAAACAATCTCACCATAAAAAGGTGTCATGGCAACATAGGGACCCTCAAGATACTTTGAAGAAAGAGTGACTTTAAGCCATCTATAAGCAGTCTTAAAGAAAAACAGCTTGGCAAAAGTTCAACTAGAATTTCTGGAAGAGATGAAGCAAGGTTTTTACAGAAGTCTCAAAGTATTTTTATAAATGAAATGAGAGTGCTAGAAGAAAAAAAATTAGAAAAGTTTGGAAGAAAGAATTGGAAATAGAATTAGTAGCTTGGCAAGATACAATGTCTTGTCCAGACAACAAACACCCTGGAAATTAGAATAAATAGAAGTGAATGACTATATGAGACATTAATAGTAAAAATCAGTAGATTGAAAAAAATAGAAGAAAATGTAAGGTATTTTATAGTAAAAACAAGTGACCTGGAAAAATGATCAAGGAAAGCTAATTCAAAAATTGTTGGGCTGAAAGCTATTACTGCTCTCCCTGTCCCATGAACTTAATATTTCAAGAAATCATAAAAGAAAACTGTCTCTTAGAACCATAGGGAAAAATGGAGAAATAACCCAGTGGTCACCTCCTGAAAGAAATTCCCCCCAAACTCAGAAATATTATAGCCCAAATCCAGAATTTCCAGGTCAAAGAAAAAGTAAACAGCTAGAAAGAAAGAATTGAGGAGGAACTTTAGGATTACGTGATTTAGCAACTACCACATTAAAGGAGCAGAGAGCTTGGAATAAAAATCTAACAGAAAGCAAAAGATAAAGGCTTACAGCCAAGAATAATTTTGCCCACCAAACTGTAATCCTGGTTGATGGTAGGGTGATCTTTACTGAAATAGAGAACTTTAGAGCATTCTTGATGAAGACCAGAGCTGCATAGAAACTTGGAATTATAAACACAGGAGTCAAGAGAAACATAACAAAAGTAAACATGACCAAGCAATTATAAGGAACTCAACAAGGATAAACTGTTTACATTTTAATATGAGGAGATAATACAAATGTCTCCATAGAATTCTTCATCAGGGATCATAGAGGGAGTCTAATTAGATAGGACCTTGTAGTGACTCTGCTATTTTGATGATGTTATCAGTATGGAAAGGGAGGACAGGAAGAAAAGGGAGATGAATTATGGAGTAAATTATTGCATATAATTAGGATCAGTAAGTAGAAGTTGAAAGGCAGAAGGGATAGGTGACACTTGAATTATTTCTTAATCTGAACTGTTTTAAGGAGGCAAGAATGCATACACATAAACACTCAATTTGGTGTATAAGGGAAAGGGGAAATGGGACATGGGTAAGAGGAAGGTAGATTAAGGGAGGCATTAGTTCTAAGCAGAGCAAGCTAAGGAAATGGGTCTTGAGGGGCTTAAAAGAAGGGAAAGTTACCTACTTTTTTTTTTTTTGGACTTGACCATGGTGGGAATTTGTTGCTTTAACTACAGATTTCACTAAGGATTTTTTTCTTGTTTTCTCAAGTAAGAAGGTGGGAAGAGAGAAGAAAGATTTTTGTTGATTGAAAAAAACCCAATTTTTTAAATGAGTATTTATCTATCTATAACACAGAGATCCAAAGAAGAAAGTCTTACATGTGCAAAAAATATAATAGCTTTTTGTGGTGACAAAGAACTGGAAACCAAGGGGATGTCCATAATTTGGAATGATTGAACAAATTGTGGTTTATGAATGTGATAAAATAAAATTGTGGTGTAAGAAATCAGGAAAAAAGATGATTTCAAAGTGACATGGAAGGACTTATATGAACTGATTCACAGTGAAGTGAGTAGAATGAGAACAATTTATTACTGTAACATCAGTATTATAAAACAATTTTGAAAACTTTAAAATTCTTATCAATAAGGACTTTATGATTCCAAGAAGACCAAGGGTGAAACATACTATTCCTCTCCTGACAGAGAGTTGATGAACTTAGGGTGAAGAATAAGATATATTTTTTGATCCATAGCGTAAGGGTATTTGTTTTACTTGACTTTACAAATTTGTTACAAGAATTCTCTTTTCATTTTTCTTTTTCAGATGGAGGTGGAATAGATTTTTGTTCATTTAAAAAATTAAATAAAATGAATTTAAAATTTAATTTAAAAAACAATTGGAACCTATTTTTAGTTATTAATGGTCTAATAATGAAAATTTAAAAAATTTATTTACCATATTCCTTAATTTCGCTATACCATTTTAATGCAGTTGACTGCCTTCTTTCTTGATGTTTTCTCTTCCCTCAAATTCCTTGACATTCTTTTGGTATTCTTCCTGTCTCGTTCTTTTGTTCATCATCTTATGCCCCTGCAATATGGGCAGCCTTCCAGGCTGCCCTTCATCTCCTTTATTTTTATGTTCCCTCCTTTGGCATATTCATCCACTCCCAAAGCTTTAGTTGTAAACTCTTTATAGATCTCAAACAATAGCTAGACTTTATATAGCACTTTCAGGTTTGCAAAGTGCTTTGTATGTAGATAGACATATTTATATATTAACTCATTTGATTCTCACAACAATCCTGTAAGGTAAGTATATGGATGTCCAGCCTCATTCCCTTTCCAGGGCGCAGCTACTTGCTGGATATCTTTATCTCTGTTCTCTTACCAATACTTCTGATGTAATCTATCCCAGACTAAACTCAGTGCCTTCCTGAAACCTGTTAATGTTCCCATCCCTCTAATCAGCCAGGCTCCAAGATTATATTTGTTTCTTATCCCTATTGATTCTGCCTCCACAGTATTTAAAAAATAGCTTCCTTGTAGTTATCTCTTTGCCACTCCTACTGCTACCACCTTGGGTCAGGCCATTATTACTTCTCACCTGTTGTGATAGATTTTTAACTGTATTCTCCCTGCTCTAAGTGTCTTTGCTCTCAAATCCATTTTTCATACTACTACCAATTCAGTCTTTATAGGGATCCTAACAGTTTGATTCAGCAAACATTTATTAAACACTTGAGTGCAAAGCATTGTTCTAGCTGTAGGCAGAGAAACAAATTTTAGATAAGATATAGACTTAGAGTGCATTTTGGCTACATACACAAATACCATTTCCACAAAAATGTGTTTTAAATGCCAAGTGAGGGTAGAGGAAAATAAAGTTATTCTCAGTTGTGGGGCTTAGGGAAGGTTTCTTAGAGAAGTGGCATTTGAGTTGGCTCTTAAAGGATAGGTCAAAATTTAATACAGTCAAGGGAGAAAAAATAGCATGAGCACAGGCATGTTTGAATAATAACACAGAAGGCATGGAAGGCAGCATTAAATAAGGTTGGAGAGATAGAGTGATGCCAGAATGTGTAGGGTCTTGAATGCCAAGGAATCAAGTTTGAACTTTAATTGATAAGGAATAGAAAACTCATTAAATGATTTTTATTTTCATTAATGCTACCAGAATATGTGTGGCAACAGTCTAAAAGGATGGTCTGGGTGGGAGAGACAGTTACGATACTAGATTAGTGGTAGTGGAGTTGGAAAAGATGGCACACTGCTTACCGGATGATTTTTAAAAACTTTTTTGTGGGATGAAGTGATTGTGTCAGAGTGAAATATATCTAAGAAAAAACAGGAAAAGATTGCAAGAAAATCAAAAGGACTTTGGTAACTGGATATGAGAGGTGAATGAGAAAGAAGAATTCTGGATGATGCAAGTTTAAGACATGAGATGCTGATGCCATTGACATATACAGCAGTCAGAATGAAAAGCAGGTTTTGGGGGAAGGAGATGCATATAAAAAAATCTACTTTCTGTAATCTCTCAAACCACTTGGTTTGGCTCTCTTCTGTTCATTTTATCTTATTTCATCTTGTATGACATTTATGTATATATTTATTTTATCCCCACTATTGGATTGTTAATGTTATGTCAGGAAATACCTTACTTTGTGTTTTTATCATTAGTACTTAACACCATGCATTGTCCTAAGAGGCAGCTAGGTACACAGTGAACAGAGTGCTGGACCTGGAGTCTGGAACACCTGAGTTCAAATCAGATACTTATTGGCCTTGTGAACCTGGGCAAGTCATTTCTTGTTTTTTGCTTCAGTTCCCTCATTTGTAAAATGAAGATAATAATAATACCTAGTTTCCCAGGGCTGTTGTGCACATAAAATGAGTTAGTTTTTGTAAAGCTTGACAAACCTTAAAGTGCCACACAAACACTATTATTATTACTTATCAAAGACACTTAATGTTTGGTGTGTCAGTAAATCTTTATTAAACACATACTATGTGCATATTGAGTTGAACCAGACAGCCCCTCCACCCTTTAAGAGCTTACACAATTGTTATGATTTCCTAGGTAAGACATTATTCTTGGAAATTATCTTTTAAAATAATATTTATACCTCTTCCCATTCTTATAAGGTTCTTTAGGAAGCTCTTGTGGCATCTGAGTCTCTGTTACCCCCTGAAAAACTGAGAGAAATTGAGCACTATACTTTATTTTAAAATTTATAGTTAATGAATTAGTAAAGTAGGGAATAATTAGGATTCCCACAAGAAATAGTTCTAGAATTTCTGGCCATCCATACCTATCAAGAAAAGTATTGTACTTTAGAATACTCCCCAAGGAATCTAACCTTAATCTAATCAGCCTGGCATACTGAAAGAGAGCCAGCCAGACTTGTAGTTTGCAATAATGCTTTAGAAGAGATCTGAGGGGCTGCATTTCATTTATTTTATTTTATTTATTTTATTCTGAACTTAAGAATAAAGCAAGCATTTCTGTTACAAAGTGGGATAGAGAAACAGAGGAGTGCATGTGAAATTGCAGGTCCATTATGTATACTTGCTCTTTCTTTCAAATATACAACAAAGTTATCATATAACTTTCTTTATAATTTTCCCCTTTTCCCCCACCCCAAACTCTGAGATGGCTACCATTAGACACAAATCTATATGCATGTATGTGTTTGTGGGTATACATACACACATATGTACAAATGTGCATGTGTGTGATATGTATATACACACATGTATTTATATATATGCATTGTACGTGTAAGTGTGTGTGTGTGTGTGTGTGTGTTTGTATTCTTTTTCTGGATTCAAACAGCATCTCCCTGCATAGGATCTTTGTGGTTAGAGTATTTTGAATAGAATGACTTGGTTGCTCAAACAAGACTGCTGTTACTGTATACAATGATCACTTGATTCTGCTCATTTTGTACTTCATTATTTTGTAGAAGTCTCTCCATGATTTTCCAAAATCATCGAGCTTATAGTTTCTTATAGCAGAATAATATTACATCATAAACATATACTACAATTTGTTTAGCCATTCCCCAATTGACAGGCATCCTTGCAATTTCCAGTTCTTTGTCACCACAAAAAGAGTTGCTATAAATATTTTAGCACATGTAGGTTCTTTTCCATTTTCCCTATTAGTGGTATTGCTAGGTCAAATGGGTATAGGCAATTTGATAACTCTTGGGCATAATTCAAAATTTTTCTCAAAATGCTTGGGTCAGCTCATAGATCTACCAGCAGTGAATTAAGGTCCCAATTTTTCCACATCCTCTCCAACATTTATCACATTTCCCTTCTATTATTTTAGCCAGTCTGATAGGTATAAAATGATATCTTAAGGTTTTAAAAATTTACATTTCTCTGATGAGTAATGATTTAGAGCATTTTTATATGACTATAAATTGTTTTGATTTCTTCATTGAAAAGCTGCTGGTTTATATCCTTTGACCATTTATCATTTGGGAAATGACTCATATTCTTATAGATTACACAAAGTTCTTCATATATATATTTAGATATATATTTATATAATCTCTTTATCTGTAAGATTTTTTTCCCCCACTTTCCTGCTTTCCTTCTGATCATGGCTACATTTGATTTATTTGTACAAACCCTTTTTAACTTAATGTAATCAAAATTATCCATTTTGTATCTCAACACTCTACCTCTTTTTTGTTCATAAATTGTATCCATAAGTCTGATAGATATGTTCCACATTCTTCAGATTTTTTTATAATATCTCCCTTTATATCTAGTTCATGATTCCATTTTGATCTTATTCTTGGTAAATGGTGTAAGGTATTTTTCTATGCCCAATTTCTGTTTTCCAGCTTTCTTAACAATTTTCACCAAATAACGAATTTTTATCCCCAAAACTTAAGTCTTTATACTTGTCTAACACTGAGTTACTATATTCATTTGCTGCTGTAGATTGTATGTCTACTCTGTTCCTCTGATCTACCTACCTTTCTGTTTCTTAACCATACACGATAGTTTTGATAATTGCTACCATATAATATAGCTTAAGATCTGATACTGCTAAACCACCTTCCTTTATATTTTTTCTGATTATTTCTTTCAGTATTCTTAACCTTTTGTTCTTCCAAATGAATTTTGTTGTTATTTTTTCTAGCTCTGTAAATAATTTTTTGGCAATTGGGATGGCATTGAATATATAGATCAATTTTCGCAAATTGTCATTTTTATTATATTGGCCCTGCCTATCCATGAACAATTAGTATTTCTCCATTTATTTAAATCTGGAAAAATTTAAAGATTGAACATTTTATTATTAGTTTTTATTGTGTAGTATATAAACATTCTAGTTTAGTTTCTATGTTGAATATATAAATATTGTAATATTTTAGAAAATGCTTTTTGGACTTTTTCAGATTTATGGCATGATTTTTTTCTATTATTATTTTTAGATTATTATATTAGATTTATTTATTTTTATTGCATTTCAGTTTATAAAAAAGAATATTAGTACTTTTAAAGTAGGAATCCAGCAATATTAGATAAAATATTATTTCATTAAAGTACTTTGAAGAGTATCTGTTGATATTTTTTCCACCAGTGCAGTTAGCCCTGAGGTGTGATTAAGATGGTGGCCATGGTAGTTCAGTATGATTACTTGAGATATGTATGATAGAGCATTGGTTCATAGGATTTTAGAATTCTTAGGTACATTAGAAAGATCATCTAGACCATATCACTTTGCACTCCGAACTCCTTTAGAAATTAGTTTATATCTCTACAATGATCCATTTGGGTCTAAGGAAGAATTAATTATAATATTTTGAGGTTAAAATAAAAGATACCATGAGAATTTATGCTATTTTGAAAAACATAGCCACTTTGGCTCCTTCAGTCAACATTGAGAATAGAAACAGCACTTTGAAAGACCTAATTCTATGACCTGATCAGCTTGTAGATTAACTTGAGTGGTTTCTGAACTTTGGGGGTTTAAACAGTTAATAAAACTATAAGGCAAACAAAAGGAGCTGACACCCTTAAAAAAATTCACCAATCTCGGACAGATACTTAGGGACTGTATTGAGTAGTGTAAACATACAGAGGTATTGGTACAGTTCTTTGGAGGCTTAATGTTTAATGTTGTTTCTAGTTGTTTTTATCTATACCCACCCTCCATCTTCCTCTGCAACTTTAGTCTAACACACTCTAAGCGGGTTATGATTTTAATCAAATACCACTTTATAAGACACAAAACAATTCTCTCCTCTTAGAACATAAACTCTTTGAAGACATAGGCCATCTAATATTTCTTTGTATATAGCTCCTGACATAGGGCCTTCTTAATGCTTATTGAATTAATTTGTTAAATGAATTTAGTGTAGGATACATGGTTTGACCTTAAATATCAATATAGATGGTGGCGTAATTCAAATTTTAAAACTAGATTTTTATTGATAATTTTTGTTTTGACATGGTCTGAATTACCTGCTTTATCTGTCTCCCATCTCCCATTGTACTCTCCCTTATAACAAAGATTTTTTTTTAATAAAGACCAGAAAAATGGGAAAAAAAATCAGTAAAACTGATACATTGAAAAAAAATCTGAAAATACATGCAATTTTTCTGTCTGTTGGAAGCCACAGACATATTGAGTCTACCAAAGGATACTTCCATGGGGGAAGAAGTATTTCCTATAATGGGAGATTGAGACCTTATAATGGGTCTAATCCTTAGGGTATTGGTATAAAGGGGGACCACTTCCTTTTATAGTTGTTGAGCCTCCTTAGACAACTTTATGTCTCTGTATAGGGGATGTTCAAGTTCCTGGGAGCTAGAAAACTTATAGAAAATTGGGAAAGTATGGACCTAGGAAGGAATTACATGGGAAATGGGAAATGACTTGATCATGGGGATGGCACAGGGAATTGGATATACAATTGGATGCCACAGGGTTTTTTGCTTTAGTGTATTTGCATTCCTAGTGTTTTGTCCTCTCTTACTTCTTTGGTGAGACTTTCCATCGCGTATTCAAGTTTTTTCTATTCTGCTAATTATTTCTCTTTTGTGGGCCATAGAATCTGTCCCCATGGGGGCGGAGCCAAGATGGCAGAGTAGAAGCACAAACTTGGTGTGGGCTCTGGCTCCAACCACTTCCAATACCTATAAACAAATTGACTCTAAACAAATTTTAAAGCTACAGAACCCACAAAGTGACAGAGAGAAATAAATCTCCCACCAAAGACAGCCTGGCAGGCCGACAGGAAAGGTCTGTCACAGCATGCTGGGAACCAAAGCAGCCCTGTGTGAGCGGTTCTTGCCCCAGGGTGACCCCGACCAGCTGCTGCCAGAGAAGACTTCAGGAGAATGAATCATCAGCAGTTGTGGTGGTTCCCCAACTTCTCAAACTATAAACTCCAAAGACAAAGTAAAAGGTCAGTGTGGAACTCTGTTGGAAGGGGGGTAGGGGGTGGAAGGAGAAGGGGAAACAGCCCCTGCCCCCAGGGTGAGAGGCAACGGAGGCATAGCGGGTGTGCAGCCATGGCTGCCTCAGGAGCTCCTGGCCTGCAGATTGTAGGGGGACCAAGCGACCATTAAGAGGGTAATCAATTGCTCTTGCTTTAACCTGCTTGAATCTGGATCGTGGACTTGGGTGGTGGTCCTGGGGTGTGTGGCCAGGTGCCAGAGCTTGTGGGGGCTATAGAGAGGGCACCCTCTTAATAGCTCTGGCAGCTGCAAAAACCCCAGTGATTTGGGACAAAGCTCTCTCCATTCTGGAAGCAGAATTCTACCATGTCAAAGAGCTCAAAAATCAGATAATTGGCTGGCAACATGAGCAAGCCAAGGAAGCACAAACAGACCATAGAATCCTTTTTTGGGGACAAAAAGGATCAAGGCGTGGAGCAGGAGGAAGACAGCGAAGTCAGAACCCCTGCATCAAAAGCCTTCAGGAAAAATATGAATTGGTTACAGGCCATGGAGGAGCTCAGGAAGGATTTGGAAAATCAAGTAAGACATGGAGGAAAAATTGGGAAGAGAAATGAGAATGATGCAAGAAAATCATGAAAAACGAATCAACAGCTTGCTAAAGGAGATCCAAAAATACACTGAATAAAATAACACCTTAAAAAATAGACTAACTAGGGGCGGCCAGGTAGCGCAGTGAGTAAGAGCACCAGCCCCGGAGTCGGGAGACCTGGGATCTGTTCCGGCCTCAGATACTTAGCACCCACACAAATAACTGGCCGTGTAACCTTGAGCAACTTACTTAACCCCACTTGCTTTAAAAAAAAAAACTAACTAGGAGAAGAATGCCTTAAAAAAGCTAAATTTGCCAGATGGAAAAGGAATTTCTAAAACTCACTGAAGAGAATAACTCCTTCAAAATTAGATTGGAGCAATTGGAAGCTAATGACTTTATGAGAAATCAAGGTACTATAAAACAGGTCCAAACAAATGAAAAAATAGAAGGCGATGTGAAATACTTCATTGGAAAAACCACTGACCTGGAAAATAGATCCAGGAGAGATCATTTAAAAATTATTGGACTACCTGAAAGCCATGATCATTAAAAAAGAGCCTAGAAAAAATAGCAACAAAATTCATTTGGAAGAACAAATGGTCCAGAATATCAAGGGAATTAATGAAAAGGAATGCTAGGGAAGGTGGACTAGCTATACCAGATTTTAATCTGTGTTATAAAGCAGCAGTAATCCAAACTACTTGGTACTGCCTGAGGAATAGAGTAGTGGATCAATGGAATAGATTAGGCACACGAGATTCAGCAGTCAATGACTATAGTAATCTACTCTTTGATAAACCCAAAGACCCCAGTTTTGGGACTCACTATTTGACAAAAACTGCTGTGAAAACTGAAATATAGTATGGCAGAAACTGGGCATAGACCATTATCTAACACCATATACCAAAATCAAGTCTAAATGGGTGCATGATCTAGGTATAAAGGCTGATACTGTAAGCAATCTCAAAAAGCAAGGAATAGTTTACCTGTCAGATTTGTGGAGAGGGAAAGACTTCATGATCAAATAAGAATTAGAGAGATTATAAAATGCAAAATGGATAATTTTGATTACATTACATTGAAAAGCTTCTGTACAAACAAAGCCAGTGTAACCAAGATTAAGAGGGAGGTGGGAAATTGGGAAAGAATTTTTATATCCTATGTCTCTAAAGGACTAATTTCTGAAATATACAGAGAATTGAATCAAATCTATAAGAATACAAGTCATTCCCCAATTGATAAATAGTCAAAAGATATGAACATGCAGTTTTCAGAGAAAGAAATTAAAGATATCTATAACCATATGAAGAAAGGCTCTAAATCACTATTGATTAGAGAAATGCAAATCAAAACAACTCTGAGGTACCACATCTCACCAGTCAGATTGGCTAAGATGACAAAACAGGAAAATGACAAATGCTGGAGAGGATGTGGGCAAATTGGAACATTAATGCATTGCTAGTGGAGTTGTGAACTGATCCAGCCTTTCTGGAGAGCAATCTGGAATTATGCCCAAAGGGCTATAAATAATTTCATACCCTTTGACCCAGCAATACCACTATTAGGGTTATATCCCAAGGAGATCATAGAAGTGGGAGGAACACCCATATATACAAAATATTTATAGCAGCTCTTTTTGTGGTGGCAAAGAATTGGAAATGAAGGGGGTGCCCATCAATTGGGGAATGGTTGAACAAGTTGTGGTATATGCATGTAATGGAATACCATTGTGTTATAAGAAACGAGGAGCAGATGGACTTCATATTTATCTGGAGAGGCTTATACGAACTGATGCTGAGTGAGAAGAGTAGAGCCAGGAGAAATTTGTACACAATTACAGACACAACGTATGTGTGATGACCAACTTTGATAGACTGGACTCTTCTCAGCAATGCAGTGATATAAGTGAACTCCAAAAGACTCATATGGAGAGAGATGCCTACATCCAGAGAAAGAACTGGAAAGAACTGAGTTTGAGTCCAGATTGAAGCAAACTACCTGATCTTTTTCTTTTTCTTGTTTGGTTTTATTTTCTGTTTACCATTTTTCATTCCATCTGATACAATATGTCTTTATAACCTGACTAATGTCTAATGTGAAAGTATTTGCAGATCCTATACTTGATTGTATGCCGCCATGGTGGGGGGGAGGGACAAAATTTGAAAGTCAAAGAGTTGTGGAATTGAATCTTGTAAACTAAAAGTAAACAAACAAATTAATTTAAAAAAAATTTTAAAAAGAGCCTAGACACCATCTTTCAAGAAATTAAGCAAAATTACCCTGATATTCTAGAACCAGAGGGCAAAATAGAAATTGAAAGAATTCACTGATCACCTCTTGAAAAAAATCCCCAAAAGAAAACTCCTAGGAATATTATGACCAAATTCCAGAGTTCCCAGGTCAAGGAGAAAATACTGCAAGCATCAGGAAGAAACAACTTGAGTACTGTGGAAACACAATCAGGATAACACAAGACCTAGCAACTTCCACATTAAGGGATCTAAGGACTTGGAATATGATATTCTGGAGGTCAAAGGAGCTAGGACTAAAACCAAGAATCACCTACCAAGCAAAACTGAGTTTAATGCTACAGGGGAAAATATGGTCATTCAATGAAATAGAGGATTTTCATGCATTCTTGATGAAAAAAACAGAGCTGAACAGAAAATTTGACTTTCAAATACAAGAAGCAAGAGAAGCACGAGAAGGTAAACAGGAAAAAGAAATCATAAGAAACTTATCAAAGTTGAACTCTTTACATTCCTACATGGAAAAACAAAATTTTAACTCATAAGACTTTTCTCAGTATGAGGATAGTTGAAGGGAATATATATGTGTATATATATACATGTATACATACATATATGTATGCATAGGAGGGTGTTGTGTGTATAAATATGTATGTGAGTGTGGGCATTTGTATGTTCATGTATACATAGAGGGCACAGGATGAGTTGAATATGAAGGGATGATATCTAAAAATAAAATTAAGAGGTGAGAGGAATTTATTGGGAGGAGAAAGGCAGAGATAGATTAGGGTAAATTATCTCATATAAATGAGGTCAGAGAAAAACTGTTACAATGGAGGGGAAGAGCAGGAAGGAGAAAGGGAATGGGACAACCTTACTCTCATTCAATTTGGCTTAAGTAGGGAATAACATATACATTCAATTGAGTATCTTACCCTACAGGAAAATGAAATGGTAGGGGATAGGAGGGGAGATGATAGAAGGGAGGACAGATTGGGGGAGAGGGTAGCTAGAAGCAAACATTTTTGAAAAAGGATAGAACAAGTGGGGGGTGGGATAGGATGGAGAGAAATATAGTTAGTCTTTCACAATATAACAACTATGGAAATGATTTGGGTAACTACACAACTATGTTGAATTGCTTATCTTCCCAGTGTGGGGTGGGTAAGGAGGGAAGAAGGGAAAAAATCTGGAACTCAAAGTCTTAAAAACAGATATTTTTAAAAAATTGTTTTTTACATGCAGCTGGCAAATAAGATATACAGGCACTGGGGTATAGAAATCCATCTTGCCCCACTAGAAAGTTAGGGGGTGATGGGGGAGGATTATAAGAGAGAACAGATTGGGGGAAGGGGTATTCAGTAGGCTTGCTGTTTTGGGGTAGGGGTAGGGGAAAGATGGGGAGAAAAAACTAACTCAAAATCTTGTGGAAATGAATGTTCAAAACTAAAAATTAATTAATTTTTAAAAAAGTATGTCCTCACAAGTCTTTTTTTCTCTTTGGAAACTCAAGAACAACATATTGTGTGATTAAACAATTGTTAAAATCTACAAGGTCCTCTGCCTCATAAGATGTTGAATTATTTTCCTTTGTTTTACAATATACATTCATAGATGCTTGAGCCCATTTCAAATTCAGAGACGATATTTCCTTCTGCTGTTAATATCTTCCCTGTTGGTATACCTGTGCCAAGATCTTTTGAGTTTTTTTTTTTTTCAACCTGAGATCTTCAGTAATTTCAGCCATTCTTCCCTCTATTTTCCTCTAGTACTCACTTTCTGACTTTCTTACCTTTGGTGATTTACCTGGGCCCTGAATCTCAAAGTGCAAAAATCTCAGCCTTCTCTCAGACTGTTCAATTCACAATTCATCAGCCTAGATCTCTGCCCTGAGTGACTTTTGTGAGGACAGAACTTACTCCAGCTGAATGCTGAACTCTTTCCCTCAAGCTTAATGGTATGCCACATAGCCCCCACACATAGTATCTTGTTCCATTCCCTCTGTTACTCTGTTGCTCAGTTCTTTGGTCCAGAAGTGTTGGTGCTTTTGTAATCCCTGATAATATCTGTCATTTGGAGTTTAGATCCTCACGGCACTGGGAGGAGAGAGGGGCCGGGGGGAGTTGAGTTCTACTACAAGCCCAGATGTATCCTTTGCTGTTCTCTCAGTTTCTTTGTTTTCCTGTAGAACTTTGTTGCAGCACAGAATGCTGCTGTGGCACTGGCTACCAAAGCCTGAGCAGTTTTGTGCAGTTTGGAACTTAAATCTTCATGGCGTTGGAAAGGGGTTTGGGAGCATCAGAGTTTTTGTGAGAAACAGAATGTAATTTGAGTGGTTAGTGCAGCCTTGTTGTTAAGAACCTAGTGGATAGCAGGAAGGAAGAAGATGTCGAATGAGCACAAGGCAGGCTTATGGAGTTTTTGCCTTCTTTGGGGATTTTGGCAATTTAGACCCTGGAGACAATTGAAGTTGCTTTATATGCAAAATTTCTGTCTTGGAGAGGTTTGAGAGGTCTTGAGCCTCAGATAAAATGTCTAGTCCTTCATCTATATGTTAGACTAGATAGCCTTTCAAGTTCCTTCTAGTTCTAGAACTATGACCCTTTAATTACCCAGTCAAGGTCAGATGTTCTGAGTTAGCCTAGTCTCAATAGAAGCATTTGATCATTGCCATCGCAAAATAAAACCATATGAGATTATTGCTTGGCCCACATCATTTGCACACCACTGTAGAAAATAGAATTTTAAGTGACTTTTTCTGAAATTAGGCTATTGTTAATTTTTAATACATGATTATACTGGAGTTTCATGGTAACATCTTAATATGTTTCCAAGGGTTTTGGATTTGTAGCAAGATTATTTTATCCATATTTTTTGTTTAGGAGCAAATCTCTAAGGTGTTGAATATTGAAAAGATTGTAAATTATAGTATTTTCTGTGTTTTATGGAGTATAACAGATTACCTGAAATATTTCAACATTTACTGTGTCATCTCATCTATATTGCTATTTTGCCGTCATGCAGCATAATTCTTTTAACTAATCCAAGTACTTTATTGAAATGTGTACCTATGCAATGTGTAAATCGAATTTTAAAATATGCATATGAGGTCAGGTGTGTGGGCTTTGTTGTTTTTAAGTAGCTATGGGTATATTAGACATTATTGCTAAAAAACTTTGTAAAATAAAATCTGCATTCAGTTATTTGGAATCTCACAAAATGGAAGGACTTGCAAAGTTTTATTTCTGTATTTTTTAATGAATGTATTCATATCTTTATGCTAGTATATATGTTGAAGCATTCTAGTTATTCTTTTTTTTTTAAAGCAGTTGGGGTTAAGTGACTTGCCCAAGGTTACAAGGCCAATTATTTTGTGTGGGTGTTAAGTGTCTGAGGCCGGAACCAAACCTGGGTCCTCCTGAATCCGGGGCCAGCACTTTTACTGACTGTGCCACCTAGCCACCCCTTCTAGTTATTCTTTAATGTACTCTAATGGTTATTTAAAAATTGAGAACTTTTCAAACAATCTATCCAGTATAGGCGAGACTAGGCAAAAGTATTTGCTATTTAAATTGATATAAGTTAAGAAGACAATACCGGTTTATTGCTGCAAGAATCTTTTTTCAATAAGAAGACAATACCGGTTTATTGCTGCAAGAATCTTTTTTCAAAGATGGATTTGGATATAGGAGGGATACCACCAAAGTGGGACTTTGTAAACCTCAGGTTCTAGTCTTTGATCTACTACTTTCTAGATGTGTGGTCTTACAAGTCAATTAACTTTTCTGAGTGTCAGTTTGTTCAATTATAGAATGAGGGGACTCGAATGTTGTTGCTGTTGTTCATTTGTTTCAGTCTTGTCTGACTGTTCATAACTACATTTGGGTTTTCTTGGTACTGGAGTGGTTTTTCATTTCCTTCTCCAACTCATTTTACAGATGAGGAAACTGAAGCAAACTGGGTTAAGTGACTTACCCAGGATCACATAGCTAATAAGTATCTGAGACCAAATTTGAACTCAGGGAGATGAGTCTTCTTGACTCCAGACTCAGTACTCTATTCACTGTACCATCTAACTGCCCCTACACATTCATACACATTCACATACATATTATGTGTGTGTATGTGTTTGTGTGTGTATATATATATGTATATATATATATATATTTGTTTATGTTTTACATATATACATACATATAATGAATGAAATTTGTATTTGAATTTGCAGTTAAGCAGTCATTATCTCTGTTTATATTTAATTTGAACTTAGAAGTTACAGTTAGATCTTTGGCATCAATATCCTGAAATTACCTTAAGACAGTTTTACCCTAAAGACAATGCTTTAACGAAATGTATTATATTTTTTGCCTTTTTTTTTTTTTGGAGGGCAGTTAGGGTTAAGTGACTTGCCCAAGGCCACATGGTAGTTTTTGTGTAAAATGTCTGAGGCCGGATTTGAACTCAGGTCCTCCTGACTCCAGGGCTGGTGCTCTATTCACTGTGCCACCTAGCCACCCCAACCAAATGTATTATTAAAGTACTTGTTTACTCCATTGAGAAAAATGCATATGGCATATTTCATATAATCACAAAATTATCAGTAAGATAGCCTGAACATTCATTGCTCACAAAAGGAAATAAAGTTCATTAACTGCTTTTTGTTCTTTTTAAAAAATGTTGATCTTGTAATGCACCCTGCTATTTCTGGGTTTTGTGATGAACCAAGAATTAAAGCTATTGTATTTGGTGAAACTGACCTCCTGGCACAAAGTAGGTTGTGATAATTGTAAGTAAAAATGTATTTTACTCTGACATATTATACTGGAGGGAAATTTCTGAATTAAATTCTCTGTCACCTCTTTTTTGAGGTATTTTGACAAGAAAAGGTAAAGGCATTTAATATAACTGTAAAAATGCTTAAAGATTATATCCCAGACAGAAACTGTGCAGGCCAAGCAATGAATTCAAAGCTATAGTACTTCCTCAATTCTTTCTACTTTGTGTATAAATCCTTTAAAACAGTTACAGAGACCAGTGCAAGTGGCAGCAGAAGGGCATGCATACTTGCTTTTCTACTCTCAGACCCTCATTTATCCCAAAGGAGCCTGAAGGAATCCTGTTCAACCTCTATCCCAGTCCATAACTTCCACTCAGCCCATAGGAACCAGTGGTGGACCAAGCTCTTCCCTCCCTCCCCCATGTACACCCTCCCCCATATGCACTTCCCCAACCTTACTCTAGTTCTTCCCAGTACAGGAGTTGGATTATCAAGGCTCAGTGTTCTGTAATACCACCATCTGGAGATTGTTAACACAATTCATTTTACAATTCTGGCAAAGATTGTAGTGTGTTAATTTGTGAAAGATCCCAGCTGTCTCCCACACAAACCTGGTAAATAGCGCAAGAAAATTCCAAATGCAACAATGAAGAAAACCAAAGAGAAGCAGAAATAATCTCTTCCATCTAGCCCAGAATAGCATTAAAAAGGGGGTGAGGACAGAGAAAGCTTGTAAGGGGGATGTTAAAGAACTCTCCCAAGGAAAATGTGAATAAACAAAATAAAATGCCACACTCAGCTAAAAAAAAATATTGTGAGTTAAAGAGAAGCCCAAGTGGTAAGCCCAGTCAGGAAGAGTAACAACTCAAAAGTACAAGCAGATATTCAGAAACAAAAGTGGTTTGTTCACAAGGACTTCGAGAATACCTGAATAAGATCAATTAAGACATTAATTCGAGTTGAGATAAGTACCCTGAAGGAAGAATTTAAAACCTTAGAAACTGGAAAACTTTACCCAAGTTATGGACTCCTTGAAAAATAAAAAGAAGCAATCATAACAGTGACTCTGGATGACAGCATGAGATAATAGAGAAACAAAGTCAAAAGATTAATGGATCTCTATCAAAATACTTATCTGGAAAGCAAGTAGAGAATATAAAATAAAACTTGAGAATCACAAGACTGAAAACTATGACCAAACATAAAACCTGAATACCATGTTTCCAGAAATCAAAATAAACCTGCCTAAGTCTATTAGATGGCAAAATGGAAATAGAAGTAATCCGCTAGTAAGTGGATTTAGAAAAATAGTCTCCTCCTGACAGAAACTCAAATGAAAACTCCCAGGAATGTCATTTCCAAAATCCAGTACTTCCACATCAAAGAAAAACTACTGCCAGCAGCTAGAAAGAACATTCAAGTGTCAGGGAACTAGAATCAGGATCATTTAAAGACTACATTATAACTACTTTCATGGAGAGAAAATCTTGGAATTTGATATTCCAGATGGCAAGTGATAAAGGCTTACAACAATAACTGACTTGAAAACCTTGGTATAATTCTGTGGGGGTGGGAATAATGGAACTTTAATAGAATAGAGGATTTTTAATTTCTAATGAAATGCCCTAAACTGAGTAAGAACTGATATGCCAAAATAAGAGTCCAGAGAAACATTGAAAGTTATTTGCATTTAGTCAATTGAAAGGACTAAATGATAAGGAAGTACATATATACTGATGATGAAGATAAAGCAAACGTTTCTTAAGCATCGATCTATAATTAAGGATCACAGGGGAAGTTAAATAACATTCAAACAGAGATTGGGTGAGGCTTTGTTCTCTTCTGTTGGTTTTTAAAAGAGGCAGAGGAGCTTAGTATTTGATATAATTGGAATGCATGAAACAAAAAGTATACAAATATGGAAAGGAGTAATCTCATGAATCTGATTCTTGTCTGCTTTAGACAAAGACTAAACCCACATGATTTATTTTAAAAATACATGGGTGGGGAGAGGTGCATTTAAGATGGAGGTTAAACAAATGTCAACTTCAGAGAGTATATCATAAAGGAGGCATTAAAAAGAAAGAAAGCACAAGTACTGAGATTAGGCTTGGAAGAAAGAAGAGGATCAGAGGTCTAGGAACAGATCACTTCATTTATAGATTCCTAGTCTTGGTCATATTCCTTCTCTTCCTTCACCTGCTTTTCTTCACAAAGAGGAAAAAGAAAGGAAGGGGGAAAAGTATAAGAGAATAACCAAGAATGCAAAATTTCATACATTGAAATATGATAATAGAACAAAATTGAAAGTATAATTTAGCAATATGCTGTTTACAAGGAATATGTTTGAAACATACATGTGCATACGGTTGAAATGAAGGACTAAATAATTTATTTGATATTCAAACAAATTAAAAACCAGAAATAGTAATCATGTTTTTAGATGAGGCAAAAATTGTAGATGTTGTTAGTAGAGAGAAGCAAGGAAACCATATTATGTTTAAAGTTAACCATATATAATGAAACAATATCAATACCTAACTGAACTGAATTGCGTAGTATCTAAGGAGAAATTGAAAAATAAGAAGTAAAAATGTAATAATTGGGAGCCTTGAATATTATGTAGATCCTTTTAGATCTAGAGAAGTCTAAAAAGAACTTGAGTAGAATTTCAGAAAATATGGTGATTATTGAATGGGAATAGATAGGATTATAGCTATTTCTCAGTGGTGCATAACTTCTTATTTTGCCTTTTTTTTATTTTTGGAGGGCAATTGGGGTTAAGTGACTTGCCCAAAGTCACACAGCTAGTAAGTGTGTTAAGTGTCTGAGGCCAGATTTTAACTCAGGTCCTCCTGACTCCAGAGCTGGTGCTCTATTCACTGCACCACCTAGGCACCCCGTTGCATAACTTCTTTACAAAAAGTTAACCTATCCTAGAACATAAAAGCCTTTTGTACAAATGTTGAAAGCAGAAATATTAAACACACACACTCTTTATTGATAATAGTACAATAAAACCTCTACTCAATAAAGGACATATGAAGAAAGGATTCAAACCAGAGTGAAGACAAAATAAAATATAATTGGTGAGTCAAATAACAGGTCACAGAAAAGTAGAGAACATAGAAAATTGAAGAAAATCACAGCAATGAGACAGCTTACCAAAACTTAGGGGATGCAACCAGAGCAGCCCATAGCGGGAAATTTGTGTTACTAAACACTTTTACCAACAAAAGAGAAAAAGACTAGATTAATGAATTAGGCTTGCAGCCAAAAAGAAGCCAAATAAAAAAATCCAAACTAATACAAAATAGGAATTTTAAAAATCAAGGAAGAGATAAAATCAAAAACAAAAAAATCCAATGAATGAATAGAACTAGGAACTGTTAAATAAGAATAAAAAAGATAAACCATTAGCTAATCTTAGAAAGACAAACCACAATTCTCTTATAAAAAATGAATAGGAGTAAAATTGGAAGACTTTCCCAACGTCCTCACTTCCCACGAGATACCCTTCCACCATATCCCATTCACATACAAAGTGGTCATACCTTTGATCTTGCTAGCACACAAAAATTTACCATCTCTACATTGAAGAAGTCTGAAATCCCCATATCCAAACTTAATATATTGGCTTTTCACCTTTTCTTCTGCCTTTCCTTACAAAACTCTACTTTTTATCCACATGCTGACTTCCAGTCCCTTGAACCCTCATTTTTTTCCCAGACCATATTCCCTGCACTAGTCACTTTCTTCTCTTTACCCCATCTTGACGTCTTGGTGAACCAGTTCAATTCTATGCTTTCCTCTTGAATCCTTGGCTCTCTTACCATTTTGATAATTATGTCCTGTCAAGTCTTAGCCTCCAGTCTTGGATCATTCCTCACTGTTTGGTTTCTTTGCTCATATATATGTGTATATATATATATATAAATTTATTATATTTATATTATATAATATATAATAATTATATAATATAATATATTATATTATTATTTATATATATATATATAAACTGCTGAATGAATGAAGGTAGAGAATGTCATATAAACCATTCTGACTGGTTCACTATAAATTTATTTTACACAAGCTCACTCAGGCCCTCGAGGCTTCTAGGGTATCCTTTTATGCCTCCCTTACCACTCTCCTAACTCTTCCACATATTTTCATCCCTCCCCAAACCTTCCATGGTTGCCCCCCCACTTTCAACAGAGAACTTGACCTCATTTTGCTGAAAAAAATTGGGGCCATCTGCCAACAACTCCCCCTTTTTCCTTTTTCCCATTTTGTACTACTCATATGTCTTGCACTAGTATCTCTTCTTTCACCTGTCTCACATAATGAGGTAGCCTTACTTCTTAACCATGGCTAATCCCAGTACCTGCTCAAAAGATCCCATTCCATCCTGCCTCCAACAGATTTCCTCCTTTGTCATCCTCATGCTATTACTTATTTTCAGTCTCTCCCTGTCTCCTAGCTCATTACAGTACCCACAAACATGCCCATGTCTTTCCCCAACCTGAAAAAAAACATTCACATTATCCCTCCATCCTCTCTATCATCCTGTATCTCTAATGACCTTCCTAGCTAAACTCCTCAAAAAGATACATCTACAATAGATGCCTTTATTTTCCCTCCTCTCATCCTCTTAACCCCTTATAATCTGGCTTCTGACCACCTTATCATTCCACTAAAACTGCTCTCTTCAGAGTTATTAATGCTCTCTTAGTTGCTAATCGAATGGCCTACACTACTGATCATCCTCTCTTCATTGATATTCTCTTCTCTAGATTTTCAGGACCTCTCCTAATTCTCCTCCTATCTATATGACGACAGTTCCTCAAAAGTTTCAGAGACCAATTTAAATGTGAAGACAGGAAAAACTTTCTGAAAATTAGAGCTATCTAAATGTGGAATGGCCTGCCTTGAGAGTCAGTGGGTGTCCTCTCAAGCATTATGCAAGCAGAGACTGAATAGTAACTTGTCAGGTTATAGGCGTTCCTTTCATTCAATTCCTAACATATGTTAGGCTAGATGGCCCCTAAGGTCCCTTCTAACTCCAAGTCTTTGATTCTCTCCTGCTGTCTCATAGTATTATAGTTTAATAGCTGGAAGGGACTTCAAATAATCTGGTCATTCAGCATCCTCATTTTACAGTTAAGAAAACTGAGGCCCAGAGAGGTCAGGTGTCTTACCTAGCTAGTATACAAATAGATGGCAGCAGATGGAAGACTAAAAACCAGATTTCCTGACTCCTCATCCTGTATAGTTCTTTTACACAACCCAGCCAACAGAAGACTTGTCTTTCCTGTAGCAGCTGTCTAAAAGGCAAGGGCCTTGCCAGAGGAAAAATGGTCTTAAAAGAATTGGAACCGAAGTCAGATCAATAGTGTATCCATCCCTTTTTCAGATTCCATAATCACAAAGCTGGCTTGTGTATTAGGTTTTATCTTAGTAATAGATTAAAAAAAATTCTTTACAGATAAAAAAGAATCTGAAAAATGCTGCTATTTTGTGCTGAACAAAGGCAATTTTAATCACACTGTGTAGCACATAGAATTCCATTAGTTCGGATTTTCTAAGTGAAAGAGCCCATAGCAGCATTTTTTCCTTTAGCTATAAAATAGAATAAAAAATTTTTGACATTGATAATCAGGCAAGAAGAAAGTCTTCTGCCATCTGTTGTAGCCTGCTCAGCTGTTGCTTTAAGTGGATTAAATTTTAATTACTGTTGAACAAACTGTATGTTAAGGTTATTTTAATATTTTAGGAAACGTATTTAAACATAAAAACCTAAGAAATAGTTTTTCATTTAAAAACCAAAAGCCCCTACCCTGAAAGTGAGTTAATTAGTAGCTTGGGCAGATAGTGTTGTTTCATAACATTTATGGGGATTTTGTTCATGTTGTTATGACTTTGTATTGCATGGAATGTTGGTACAGAAGGCATTCCATGATGCAAAATTCTTATAGCATAGTATTATAAATTAAAATGTTGAGTAGTTCATTACATGGGTAAATGAAATATTACTTGAAGTTTTTCTTTTACCAAGATCTTCCCTATAATGACATATGCCAGTAAGAATTGCTTTGTGTTTGTACTTTATTTGTAAACCTTTTCAAACTAATTTAGCCCTCCGAGGTGTTCTGTCCCTTCTTTTCTAAAAGTTCATTTATTCTGTATCTAGTGACCAGTTGATTTCCTTTGACTCTTTATTTCTATTTTTTAATACATACTTAGAAGATTGCCTTTAAGTCAGCCCACTCTTTTCACCTTGTTGATTGTACTCTATAAAGTTTAACCTTGCTTTTGATTTATAAGCAGAATTATCTTTATTTTTTGAAAGTTCAGTGTTCTAAAGATCACGTGTGTAACTGATGTGATGTTTTTTTAAGCAGTCAGGGTTAAGTAATTTGCTCAAGGTTACATGGCCAGTTATTTCTGGGTGTGGTGCTAAGTGTCGGAGCCCGGATTCGATCCCCAGGTCATCCCAACTCTGGAGCCGGTGCTCTTACTCGCTGTGCTACCTGGCCGCCCCTGATGTGATATTTTTAAACATAGGTAATGCAGAAGTCAGGTTGAAGGCATATTATACCAATTTGGTTAAATTAGATTTCATATCATTTAGAATTTAAACTTTTAATTAACTCCCCAATAGTCACTAAATGTTTCAACATGTGTTTAATATCTTTTTGGCCTCTTACTGAGTTATTGTTACAGAGTTATAATGTTTTTGTTTTCCAATGAAACTAAAGGCACAAAATTTCCATCTACAATAAAATTTAAAATTTATTAGCCTATTTCATCGATTCATACTTCTCATATTAAATGTTAGATTGAAGAAATAAAAGTTAATTTCCCTTTGAGAGGGCATTCCATAGGTTTTTAGCTTTGGTGCTACTTGCTCAGAGAGCTTGAAGTCCTCATGTAAAAAAAAAGTGTTTCTTAATATTTAATATAATTCTTGACATCTATTTAACACATTTCTTAAGAAGTCTCAGCCATTTTTACCTTCGACAAGGCTACATTTCCTCTGTATAATCGGGAGCACATTGAAAAGACATGACTCATCTGGCAGAAAATTAAAATGATGCACTTCTCAGATGAGGTTTTTTCCCCTGATAATTTTTATTTAACTCTCTTCAGTTTTATAGTCATTTTTATACTTAGTGGTATTTTTGGAGGTCCATCAGTTCACTGATGTGAATACTTCCTCTACTGATCTAGATTGCAACCCATCTGTTGTACCTTTTCATTCTGTGCAATTTTTGATCATGACCTTCCAAAAATCCTCTTTAAAGTACCTACCCAGCCTACTGGACACCTTCTCTTCCAGGAGATCTTAACCTTCTTTATGTCATGGGACCTTTTGGTAATCTGGTGAACCTATGAACTTTTTCTCAGGATAAAGTTTTAAATGCATAAAATACAACACATAGGATTACAAAAGAAGCCATTTATACTGAAAACAATTTAAATATTTTAATTTTAATGGTTTTTTAATTTTAATATTTTTTAAAATAAATTTATAGACCCCAGATTACAGTTAAGATACCCTACTCTAAGCCTTTTAATATTTCAAGGGTACCAGTACAATATGTACTCAACTTTTATCTTTCATTCTTGCTACATGATTGACCCACCTACATTTCTGGTCTTTGATTTTGTGTGTATGTGTGCAAGTAATCATTATTAATATGCTTCATTGTATATACACCATATATATCTGTTCATTGCCCTATGAGCGCTCTTCAATTTTAATTATTTATTGATCATATTGATCATTACCTGTGAGATTATTGGTATTAAAGTGTTTTTCTACAGACAGTGACCAACCACAGTTCCAGAGGATTCATGATAAAGGACTCACCTCCAAATAGAGAAGTGATGGAACTAGTGCAGATTTCATTGGATATGACCAATGCAGGAATTTGTTGTTTGTTGACATTTACTATAAATATGTGTAATGGGTTTTGTTTTTCTTTCTTTTTCAATAACAGAGGCTGATGGGAGGAGGTGGAAGGGAGAAATTATGAATCCTAAAATAAGATTGGGTTTTTTAAAAATGTTTTGTACTAGGAAGCAACTTGAAATTGTTGGACAAGCTGCTGAGTTTCCTTAATGTGAAACCCACTCTCTTTGACCTAGTCATTTCTGGCCTTGCTTCAGTGTCCAGTTGCAGTGCCTATGATTAATGGACTGCTAGATTAAGTCGTTAAGCTGCCCATCCACATATCATAGTAGATTGACTTCATTCACTAGGTTTTTCTATTGTGGATTATTGTTATAATTTCTTGTTTCCTTCAAGACTCAGCTGAAACACTACTTCCTGTGTATAGAAGAACTTGTCCTCCCCAAATTACCTTCCCTTTTTTTGTATACATTATGAATATGCTTGTTTATGTTTAAGTTGCCTCCCCTGATGACTGCTTCAATTTTGGTTTTGTATCCTCAGCACCTAGCCCAAGCTTGGGACGTAGCAGATCTTTAATAAATGCTTTTTGATTAAGCAGTTTTCCGAATAATTTGCCATTTATTGGGAAACCAGACTCCATTTGGCCTTTGGAAGGACATATTTCATGACATTGGCAAACACCTTTGAATAGTGTGTGCTCTCCTTATTTTGTGCCTCACTGTTGATAATTGGTTGCTTTCCTTGATAAATGTTAAACAGCCACAGAAAACTTTGTTCACTGGTAATAATGCATGCACAGAAGGACATTTTGTTGGATTTTGCTCTGAGCAATTTTTAAGACTCAGAAAACAAAGCAGAATCTTGTATTGACTAAGCCTTTTAGTCATTTTTATGACGATAAAATTTTTGTCTGCTCTAGAAAGTAGTATGGGAAAACCTGCTTCTTTTTTATATGTTTGTTAAGTATATTCTCAATACTTATGAGAATGTTTTGATGTGGCTAATTTCTCCAGTATTGTAACAACTTGGACATTGGACTGAGTTCTCAAATTTAGAGTATCAACAGTTAAATTCTTGCCTATAAATGTTTTTTTTAAACTGTATATCCTAGCTTTCTTTTGCACCTTTGCTGATTCATTGGGTTTTACCAGATATCATCTTTCTTGAAGTCTGTTCTTTTGACATTGATGTAGCTCCTCTTCCTGGATACTCTCTCCTCTCTTTTTTTTTTTTTTGTGACACAGCTTTTATTTGTTCTCCAGTCTATCTTTCTTAGTTTCCTTTGCTGAGTTTCCATCCACATTCTACCTTTTAACTATATATATATATATATATATATATATATATCCCAAAGTTCAGTTCTGGGCTCTCTTCTTAATTTACATTCTCATTCTGGATTATTTTATCAGCTCCCATGGATTCACTTATCTCTCTGCAGATGACTCCCAGATGATTAATATCTGGCCTTTTATTTGTTGAGCTTCAACTGACATTACAAACTGTCTTTTGGATATTTCCAGTTGGCTGGCCCATAGGCATTTGATTTAATATGTCCTTAAGAAAACTTAGTATCTTTTCCCTTCTTAAATTCCTTATTTCTCTCAAGAGTACTACCATTCTTCTAGTCACTCAGTTTCATAACCTAGTTATCATCATCCATTCCTCACCTTTACCTTCCAAATAAAATTAACTGTCAAATCTTGTCAATTCTACTTCTACAACATAACTTACATTCTTTTTTCACACATCACTAACACTTTAACCTCATGCTCATCTCCTCTCATCTGTACACTTACAATAAATAGTCTCTCCAGTCTGATTTCCAAAGCACACGTCTAACCTAATCTGCACAGTTTAATAGCTTTTCGGGTATAATTCCAAATTTCTTTACAGGGTAGTTGGACTAGTTCATGGCTCCACCAACAGTGCATACCTCCTTTCCCACATCTGCTCCAGCATTTGTTCTTTTTCATCATCTCTACTCAAGAACCTCCAGTGATTCACTATTTCCACTAAAATCAAATCCAGATTCTTCTCTTTGGAATGTGCTATAGTTTGACTCCAACCAACATTTCCAGACTTAATAACACATTCTGTGGTCCAAATCTCATCCCTCATACACAGCATTTCTTCTTCCATATTTACATATGCTGTCCCCTCTTGCCAAAGATGTACTTCTTCCTCTTCTCTATGTATTAGAATTACTAATTTCTTAACAAATTTCAGCTCAAGTGCCCCCCCCCATTGCTAGTATTTCTTCCCCCTGAAATTAACTTGTGTTTACCATTTGTTTATTCTTTGCATCTGTATAATTTTATTTAAATGTATGTGTGTTGTTTGTCTGAAAAGAATATCAGCTCCCTGGGGGCACAGACTTTTTGTCTTTGTATCCTTAGCTTCTAAGCAAAATACCTGGCACATCATAGGCACTTAATAAATACTTGGTGATGGGATTTTGGTGCCATCTCTGTATAAATGATAGATGACTATTTTGTATTTTTGTTAAATGGGTTGCAGTGACCCAAAGTTTCATTTCCCTTTGGGCAGTCTACCAGTAATAATCCTATTCATATATATATATATTTTTTTTTTTTTGGAGGGCAATTGGGGTTAAGTGACTTGCCCAAAGTCACAGGGATAGTAAGTGTGTTAAGTGTCTGAGGCCCGATTTGAACTCAGGTCCTCCTGACTTCAGGGCTGGTGTGCTGTATTCACTGCACCATCTAGCTGCCCCCCCCATTCATATTAATAATGACAGTTTTCGTACCTTAGACACATTTATCACCAAGATTGAACTCTAAATCTTTGCAGGTTGGGTGAACCTATTAGAGTTAGTTTTCATTTGGGGGTGGGGATTAAGGAGCTAGGATCACTACTTCCATCACAGTGAGGTATCAGAATAGGACTTATCCAGAATAATTGTTCCTAAATTGCCACATCTTATTACAAATAATCTCAAAAACCTTCTGTAAAATCACTTGACTTTATGGCTAGTTTATAACATTGTTCCTGTGGAAATTCTTTAAAATTCAGTTTTAATTTTATTTTCCGTTCTGAATTCTTCCCCTTTCTCTTCCTCACCCATTGAGAAGGCAAGAAAAACAAACCCCATAACAAACATATATATGTATATGTATAAGTATAAGTATATATATATATATATACTTATATATATATATATATATAGTCATGGTAAACAAATCCCTGCATTAGGCATGTCAAAAAGAAGATGATGAAATTATGCTACAATTTGCACTCTGAGTCCATCAGCTTTTTTTTAGATAATTTAAAAAAATTTTACATTTATTTTTCCCTCAGTTTCATGTTAAAACAATTTTTAACATTTTAAGTTTTAAGTTCCAAATTCTGTTCTTCCCTTCCCTCTGCCCTCACTAGGGTCAGCAGTCTGATAATAGGTTGTACAAGTGTAGTCCATGTCAAACAGAGAGAAAGAAAGAAAAAAAAGATGGTAAAATAGTGTGCTTCAGTCTGTATGAAGCAGTCCTTTCTCTGGAGGCAGCATATTTCATCATGAGTCCTTTGGGATTGTCTTGGATCATTGTATTGATGAGAATAGTTAAATCATTCACAGTTCTTCATAGAATATGACAGATATTGTGTACAACATTCTCCTGGTTCTGCTTACTTCTCTTTGCTGATATCAGTCCATGTAAGTCTTTACAGGTTTTTCTGAACTCATCCTGCTTGTCATTTCTTAGAGCACAGTAATATTGCATCATAATCATATACCACAACTTGTTTGGCCACTTCCTAATTCATGGGTATCCCCTCAATTTCCAATTCTTAGCCACCACGAAAAGAGCTGCTATAAATATTTTTTCTACAAATAAGTCCTTTCCCCTCCCTTTTTAAAAATCTCTTTGGAATACAGACCTAGCAGTGGTGTTACTGGATCAAATGGTATGCACAGTTTTATAGCCCTTTGGGCATAGTTCAAAATTGCTCTCCAGAATGATTAGATCAGTTCACAACTCTACCAGTTATGCATTAATTTCCCAATTTTCCCACATCCCCTCTAGCATTTATAATTTTCCCTTTTTGTCATATTAGCCAGTCTGATAGGTGTGAGGTGGTATCTTAGAGTTATTTTAGTTTGCATTTCTCTAATCAATAGTAATTTAGAGCATTTTTTTCATGTGACTATAGATAGCTTTGATTTCTTTATCTGAAAACTGCCTATTCATATCCTTTGACCATTTCTCAGTTCAGGAATTGTTTGTGTTCTTAAAAAATTGACTCAGTTCTCTATATATTTGAGAAATGAGGCCTTTATTATACATATTTGCTGCAACTGCTTTCCTTTTAATTTTGGTTGCATTGGTGTTTTGTGCAAAAACTTGTAGATTTTATATAATCAAAATTATTTTATATTTTGTAATATTCTCTATATTTTGTTTGGTCCTAAAATTCTTCCCTTACACATAGATCTGACAGGTAAATTATACCATGCTCTCCTTATTTGCTTATATCACCTTTTATGTGTAAATCATATTCCCATTTTGACCTCATCTTTATATACAATGTGAGATATTGGTCTTTGCCTTGTTTCTGCCATCCTGTTTAGTTTACCCAGCAGTTTTTTCCATCAACTTTCTCTCTGGAGGTGGATAACATGTTTCATCATGAGGCCTTTGAAATTGCAGTTGGTCATTGTCTTGATCAGATTTACTAAATCTTTCAAAGTTGGTTATCTTTACAATGTTGCTGTTATCATATAGTTGTCATCCTGGTTCTATTCACTTTGTTTCACATCAGTTCCTACAAGTCTTCCTAGTTTTTACTGAAACCGCCCCCTTAATAATTTTTTTATAGCAAATAGAATTCTATCACATTAATATGCCAAAACTTCTTCAGCTATTCCCCAATTGATGGACATCCTTTCAGTTTCTCATTCTTTGACACCACAAAAAGAGTTGCTATTGTCTTTCTTTAATCCCTTTAGGATATAGACCTAGTAACAATACTGCTGAATCCAAGGATATGCACAGTTTAATAACTTTTTGGGCATAATTCTGTTCTTCACAGAACAGTTGGACTAGTTCACAGCTCTACTAACAGTGCATACCTCTTTTCCCACATCTGCTCCAGCATTTGTTCTTTTTTATCATCTTAGCCAATTTTATGAGTGTGAGATAATATGTCAGAGTTGTTTTAATTTGCATTTTTCTATTAGTGATATAGAACATTTCTGATACGACTCTTGATTGCTTGACTTCTTTTTCTGAAAACTACCAATTTATATCCTTTGACAATTTATCTATCGGAGAATGACTGTTTTTCTTGTAAAGTTGATTCAGTTCCCTTTTATCTTAGAAATGAGATATTTATTATTAGAAAAATTTACGTGAAGATTTTTCTCATTTTCATGCTCTTCTGATTTTACCTGCATTGGTTTTGTTTGTGCAAAAAAATGTTTTAATTTTATGGAATCTTAACCTCCTGTGAACTCTACCTCTTGTTTGGTCATGAACTCTTCCCCTATCCATAGAATCTAACAACTAATTTTTTCCATGATCAACTAATTTGCTTACCATTTTGAGCTTATCTTGATATACAATGTGAGGTGTTAGACTATTCCTAGTTTCTGACAGACTACTTTGCAGTTTTTCCAACAGTTTTTTGTTGCATATTGAGTTTTTGCACCACTAGCTGTGGTTGCTGGGTTTTTCAGACCCTAGGTCACTCTGCTACCCCAAACCCCTTTACCATGAATAATTAAGCATTGTTCTATATTACTCTATGTAGGTGCCTTTGGAAAACTATAAAGGACAAAGTACTATACATGGAGAATAGACTTTGTGAGACTGAGCAACTGAAAAGAACATCTCTGTAATGAGTGTTTATTAAATGAAAAAGAGAAGCAGACAATAGAATGTGTATTGTCTTCTTTATTTGTCAAGTCCATTTGTCTGTGAGGGCACCACATCAAATGAAATGAACTTTCTTCCTGAGCTAGAAATCCTTCACTGCTGCTGTTAAAGGTGGGTTTTGAGGAAGTACAGATTTTTTAAAATAAGTAAAGTTGCCTCCTGGCTGGTTAATCAGAAGAGCACAATCTTTATGATAATCCCCAAGGCTGCCTTTAAAATTCTAAATTCTTTAGTTGGAAAAGTAAAATTGAGCAACCTACAACATCTTAAAATCTTTTTAAAACTTTCAGAAAATATCTTGAAATTATTATCAAGATCACTAAACTCAATGTACAACACTACCTTTGGAAAATAATACATTGGTGAGGGAAGGTAGTGGGAAGAGAAATATGAAGACAAAGTTGGTAAAGAAAGAAATTCAGGACACACAAAACTGACTTGAAGATATTTTCAGTCTTCTTGGAAGCGGAACCATATGCATATTGAAGAATATGGAGGGAGGGCAAAAGTTGATGATTGCTTTCCATCAGGAAGCTTGTAATTTAGATGTAGAGGAAGAAATAAAACATTTTTACAGAACAAATATGAATGTGTACACATGAAATAGAAACTATGGCTAAGTTTTAGAGCAAAGAGAAAAAAGGAAGAAAAACCAAGACAAACACTTAAAAAAAAATCTTACTTCCATCAAAGTGAGAGAGTCAAATGGTGATGGCAAGTCTTAGATGAACCACAGGAACCAAAGTTAAAACCAGGTTCTTAACAATTGGAAAGTAATACTCTTTCTGTCATCAGAATACTCAACTTTGGCCCAATTTTAAGCTCAATTTCCTGAACCAAATAGCCAACAAAATAAAAATTCTGTTGATAAAAGACTGTATTACTTGTAAGGGGCAAGCAGAAAAAGTTTTTAACAAAATACAAAAGCCATTCCTGTTAAAACACTAGAAAAGTTAAGAATAATTAGGGCTTTTCTTAAAATAAGTAGGAGCTATCTAAAACCAAGAACAAGTATTATCTGTAATGTGGATAAGCTTGAAGCCATAGGGGCAGCTAGGTGGCGCAGTGAATAGAGCACCGGCCCTGGGGTCAGAAGGACCTGGGTTCAGATTCGACCTCAGACACTTAACACAAAAACTAGCTGTGTGACCTTAGGCAAGTCACTTAACCCCAATTGCCCTCCAAAAAAAAAAGCTAGAAGCCATTCCTGTAGGATCAAGCCATTCCAGTAGGATCAGAGATTGAGCAAAGCTGTCCATTATCACCATTACAATCTAGTATATTATTAGAAATGTGATATTGCACAGTGCTTAATTATTTGTGGTAATGGGGTAGCTTAAGTTGTTTTTTTGTCATGCCTGACTCTTTGTGACCTTATTTGGGGTTTTCTTGGCAAAGATACTCCAGCTAGTTTTGCAAGTGAGGAAATGGAGGCAGACTTAAGTGACTTGCCCAGGGTCACACAGCTAGTAAGTGTCTGAGGACAGATTTGAACTCATGAAAATGAGCCTTCCTGCCTCCAGACCTAGCACTGTATCCACTGTGCCACTGCCCAGCTAGCTACCACAGGTCATGGGAAGGAAAAGAGAATAAAGTTGTCTGAAAAATCTACATTGCAGTTAATTGTCAGAACCTTGTTGTGTGACCAAGAAGATGGAGGAAAAACATTTGTTCCAGATCCCACTAACTCTCCAAATAAATCCCAAGACCCCAAAAGAAGAATTAAGTGCCAGAGGTATAACAGTTACAACTTCCCACTTTACAGGAAAGCATAGATTCCCAACTAAACAGTCTTATAAATAACATGTAGGATACCAATTTCTTAACATACTCAACCCCTACTAGCCTCTTTACCCTAAGAGAGTACAGAAACCAATCCATGGACTTGTACTTCAGGACTTGGGTATTTTCCTACAGTGGAGGATCTCAGTGCTGCCAGATGACGTAGGAGGGAAAGTTGTAAGGTGGGAGGGAGGCGTTTTTCTTCTTAGATTAGGGAACTATAAGGAGGCAGAAACTCTGCCCAGAAAACTGACTCCATCCTCCCTCAATCCTGCAAAAAGGGTAAATATTGCTTGAGCTAATTCAGAGATGTAAAGAAGGGAAAGATCCTAGCCGCGTAACCTTGGGTAAATTACTTAACCCCAGTTGCCCTCCAAAAGGAAAAAAAAGGGAAAGAACTTGGGTAGAAGCCTTTGTGTAGCAGGAGGCTGGTTTAGCATCTGTCTAGCTTGGGCCATTCTTGTCCCCCTGGAAACTAACTTGGGTGGGGACAAGGGTCTAGACTAGTGAAGAGTAAATTCTTTGACATGGGAGGAGGTTGAAACAACTTTGAGGTACAGACCTGGGGGTTAAACTCAGCATCAAAATGACGAGAAGCCAGAAAAAAAGGGGGGGGGGGGAGGAGAAGAATAAAACCACATAAGACTTCAGAATTAAGAAGACTCAGTTAAAAACCAAGAACTCAAGCAGATAAGTCAACAGAGAAGATGCAAAAATTAGGAAAATGAATAACAAAACGCCTTAAAAGATCAGCAATTTCTTTAAATAAACAATACTTAGTTTTAAACTTTTCCTTTATTTCAAGTAAGTTTGCAAGACAGCGCCAAATTGAACCTGATGAAACAACCCTGTCGATTCCCAAGAGAGTATAGGATTGCAGGAAGATGTTCCAGAATGGTTCAAAAGAAAAGTCAGTCATGAGGGGTTAGGAGGGGACAAAAGGGAGAATATACACCCTTAACGGCAGAAATAATTAAAAAATAGAAAAATGAATCCACTGAGATGAAGAGATGTCTCTCTCCAAGGAAGTGAGAAAGAGAACAACAGAATGGTAATACACATATATGGTGATGTGATCAACGTTTTCTCAGAACTCTCCAAAATAAAAATTATATGCAAGATGTAAACTAATTGTAGTTGTTTCTACAAGCCAAGAGACCAACAAATGTAACAGTATAATAATCTGATGAATTAAAAGTAGTGAAGGCGAATTCCTAATGATGTCCCTCAGAACCCTCACTTACCAGTTCCCTTACTCTTAATTGGGCAGCACAAGCTTGTTGTGCTCTGGTATCCACTCAGCAATTTCATTGCTGCCATTGCAGTCTCAGCTCAACATGTTCCTATACTCACCCCACCATTCTATGGTGGGAACTCCAGTCAGAAATCAATCAGAATAGAAAAACTTGAACCTCTGGTGACACATCTTTTTGGCAAAAAGAAAGAACAATTGATTAGAATACAAGTGATTTAGAAGAATAGGCAAAAATTAATAATGTCAGAATATCTCAGATCTAAGCATGTAGGATTGCTGAATAGACATCTTAAGGATCATAGGCCTCTCAGAAGAGCACAAGTAAAAAACCTGAGCACCACAATCAAGAAATAATACAAGAAAACTACCTAGAACTTGTGAACACAAAAAACAAATGCCAGTAAAAAGAATCCTCAGATATGCAAGAAAAAAAAACAAACATGCTGCAAAACTCCAAGGCATATTACAGATACAGTTACATTCAACAGTTGCAAATAGGAAATGCTGAAATCCATAAGAAGATATACTTCCACTGTAAAGGAAAGAAAATTCAAATAACGAAAATTATTTTGTACCCACCAGAAACTGAAAAAGGGAATGGAATTACATTCCAAAGAGTAGGCTAGGTGGTGCAGTGAATAGAGCACTGGCACTGGAGTCAGGAAAACCTGAGTTCAAATCCAGCCTCAGACACTTGACACACTAGCCATGTGACTATGGGCAAGTCACTTAACCCCAATTGCCCTCCAAAAAGAATATGAACCAATTGTTTCTTCAGAACAGAAACAAGAGAAAGGTAAACAGGGAAAATAATCAAGGAAGGCACTGGTAATGAAATAAATTAACCCAGAAAAAAATAAAAGGGAAAATATAGAAAGAGAAACATAGAGGTTAATAACAAAAAAAAAATAATAATAATAAAAGAAGAACCATTAAGAGATTTTTTTTTTTTCACAAGGAGAGAAAGCTGAACCTGGAATTCAAATAGATGTGAAGGTGGAGGAACAGACCTGAAACACCAGTGTACTAAACCTTTTATCTACAAGTAAATCATAACTTTTTATAGAACTAAGCTACAGAATGGGACTTATTAAAAAAATAAAAAATAAGGGAAGGAAGAAAATAAGAATATTTGATGTACCCTAGTCAAGTCAGTGGTAAACAATTGAGGGAAAATAATTCCTACAGTTAATAAAAAAGAAGAATGGATGAGGTGACCAAAAGGGAGAGATTGAAACAAGGAAGGAAAGAGGGAAGTTTAAACCTAGTGGTACAAAGAGGTCCTACTCAATACTTCCATGGTGAAGAGTGGGGAGAAATAGATATCCTATAATGGGAGATAGGAACATCACAATGAATATAATCTGTAGGGATTTGTTGTCCAGTGGGACCTTCCATGCCCGAATGAAAGAAAAGGAAGAGAATGAAGAGAACAAAGGAAAAAAATCCATTTTAGAAAAAGGTGCAGAAAATGAAAAAAAAAATTGATGAGATTGGGACAGCTAGGTGGCACAGTGAATAGAGCACTGGCCCTGGAGTCAGGAAGACCTGAGTTCAAATCCAGCCTCAGACACGTAACACATACTAGTTGTGTGACCTTGGGCAAGTCACTTAACCCCAATTGCCCTGCCTTCCCCCCTCAAAAAAATTTAAAAAGCAAAAAAAAAATTTGATGAGATGAAAAATTTTACTTAACTCAAAAGAAAAAAAGATATAGAAATAAATAACTAAATAAAAGGAAGAAAGAAATGAATTAAGTAAAACTTACTTTGATTGCTAGGGCAGGGCATTGAGGGTAAAGGGAAGACAACCTGTAGAGGATCACATAGCTAGTAAGTGTCTGAGGTCCGATTTGAATTCATGAAGACAAGTCTTCCTGGTTCCAGGTCTCACATTCTATCCACTGTACCACCTAGCTGCCCTAGCTTTAAAGTAGATTAATCAAAAACAACTGAAATCAAGAGTAGAGACAAAAACAAAAATTCTAACTGGGGGAGGAGGGAGAACCTTAGAAGTGGAAGAAAATATAAACCTACCATAACTTTAAATGTGAATGGATTAAATTCCAATAAATGAGGGAATGACAAATTGGATCATAGTTCTTCAGAAGAACATGACAATCAAAAACAACAAAAAACGAACCTGCCTAGTTACAATACAGAAGATAAAAGACTAATCAAAAGAATCCATAAATTCCCTCCTGGAGCATAAAACAAAGCCTGTGCTTCAAAGGTTAAGTTGTGTAGTGGTTAAAATTTACAGTTCCACTTCCAATGAGAAAATTTGGAAAGCTCCCAGGAAAAAGACTTTCAAATATAAAGGATATTCATAAACCACAAGACCACTCAGAGCCCACCAAAAAAAATGATTAAAAAAAAAGCAGTACTGTATCCTGAAAAACGGGTACTAAGGATGCAAGCTAAAATTATTTGCTCTACAAGCCTAAACTAAATTACGAATGAGAAAAAAAGAGGTCTTTTAATGAGAGACATTTGAAGCATTACCAGAAAAGACAACTTGGGAGCAGATGATTCAACTTTCAAATACCCTAAACTGCAGAAATACAAGAAAAGTATAAAGAAATGCAATTACCAACAAAAACCCAAGCACTAAAATAAATTGCCTAAATTATTTAGAAGAAAAAAAAAACTAGAAAAGGTTTTTCTGCTCTTAAAAAAAGAAAGTAGAGGAAAGACTTACAAGCTATTCACCTGGAACACCTGGAAATAAAGGAGATAGAAGTGATAGTAGAGAAACAGGCTCAAAGAATATTCTCCAGGGATATAGGAAGATAATAATTTGTAATGGGAAGTGAGGGGCTCGTAATGGGAAGAGAATGATTTAAAAGAACAAGCTAAAGAAGTCCTTACTAGAAAAAGTACAGAAGAAACAAAAGAAGTTGGAACAGAACAGTAGAAGATTTTGAATTAACTACATACTGAAAGTAAGGGAAAGAAGGGAAGAATCATACAACTCTATAAAGGAGAGAAAGAAATAAGTAAAACCCCAAAACTAAAGAAAGGAGTTGACAAATGAAATTCCTAGAGAATATAAAATTGAACAAATTGCTAGAGTAATTGGAGATTAAAGTGTTATGGCATTTACTAAATAGGACATATCTCAAGACACCATGAAAGTTTTACAAAACTTGATTGTGTCTTAAGGCATAGTGATTCTGCAAATGAATGTGAAGAGGCTAAAACTAAACATAGCTTTTACAGACCTTAATACAATAAGAAATGACAATCATGAAATCTTAAAAAACATGAGTCAAAGAACAAATCATAGAAACAGTTATATGGAAGACAATGACAGTGGCTAAACAACATACCAAAATTTCTGGGATATATCTAAAGCAATACTCGGAAAATTGTGCCCCTAAACACAAGCATTAGCAAAACAGAATGAGAGTTAATTAAATATGCATGAAAAATTAGACACGGAACAAATAAAACAAATTCAGAATAAGCATAAAACATCTTCAAAATTAGAGAAGAAATAGGTAAATTGGAAAGACTGTAGAACTGAAAAAACAAAACTAAATGCTAGTTGTTTCAACACTAACAAAAACTGATAAACTTTTTTTTCCCAGAAATTAAAAATTTTTTAAAAATACATAATATGAAATCACAAAAAAGCCAAAAATCAAAACTATCAGAACCTAGTATGCACAATTATAATCCAAGAAAACTGGTAACACAAAAGAGATAGAGGGTTGCCTTCAAATTTATAAACTATCCAAACTAAAAGACACAGCAGCAAATAGATATCTTGAGTAACCCAGTCTTAGAAAAGGGAAATGAAACTAGATGTAAAGTGACTGGGGAAGAGAGGGGTGATAATCCTGATGGATCTACAAGAGAATTCTTTACAACTTTTAAAGCAGAATTAGTACAATATTTCTACTTACATTTAAGAAAAACAGAAAGTATAGGCTTATAGGGATTTCTTTATAAGTCATAAAAAGTATCTCTTGATTCAGGTCAAAGAGAGGATTGTAACAGCTGGCTTGAAACTTAACAACCATTTTTAAAAATCAAGATCTTGGCAACTGGTCCCATCACTTCCTTGCAAATAGAGGTATAAAAAATGGGAGCACTGTCAGGTTTTATATTCTTGGGCTCAGAGATCACTGTAGACAGTGACTGTAACCACAAAATTAAAAGATGCTCCTTGGAAGGAAAACTATGGCAAATCTGGACAGCATACTAAAAAGCAGAGACATCAGCTTGCTGAAAAAGGTCTGCATAGTCAGTGCTGTGCTTTTTCCAGTAGCAATGTTTGGCTGTGAAAGTTGGATTGTAAGGAAAGCTGAGTATCATAGAATTGACACTTTGGAATTGTGGTGCTGGAGAAGACTTTTGAGAGTCACTTGGATAGTAAGTCAACACCTGAAGGAACTAATTCAGGCTGTTCGCTGGAAGGTCACATACTGGAGCTGAAGCTTAAATACATTGTCCAGTGAATTTGAACAGACTTCAAGAGATAGTAAAAAAAAAATAGAAGGACCTGGTGTGCTGTGTGCTATGAGGTCACAAAGAGACGTTACTGAATGACTGAACAAGTCTGTAAACAAAGAGCAAGTATGTGCAACAGGAATATGTTAGATGCTTTCCCAACAAACAAGAGTAAAGCAAGAGTACCCTCCATATTTCTAAAAATCCTAGCACTAGCAGTAGGACAAGAGAAAGAACTTATAGATAGCAATGAGAAGAGACAAGACTGTCCCTGTTTGTTTATGATATGATGACTTATTTAGAAAATTCTAGGAAATCAGTGAAGAAGCAAATTGAGAAAATTAATAGTTAGCCAAGCGGTAGGCTACAAAATGAACCACAAAAATCAGAAATATTTCTAAATAACAGCAACAAGATTCATGAAACAATAATAAAAAGGAAAACCCTGTTCAAAAGAACTACAAAATACATAAAATGTTCTACTAAAGCACACTCAATTCTTATATAGATTCATTTACAAAATGTACATTAAAGAAATAAAGCACAATTTAAAAGAGCTTAGAGGAATATTTAGTATTCAAAACTGGGCTATACCAACATAATAAAAATGACAATATTAACCAAGTTTGCTTACAAATTTAATATACCAGTTAAACTACTAAGGAGTTCTGTAGGGGAGCAGACAATCTTGCCAACTACATTAATTATAAGGAGACTGATCTTTTCTGCCCTAATATGCTAATTATAGGGATCCATACCCTCTGAGACAGTACCAAGATACTGAAGAAAGAGGGGCCTCTGCCAGTGTGGTACTAAATAAGTTTTATTAGAGTTAATGCAGGAAGAGGGGTTACTCATGAGACCTAGTCCTTGGTGTCAGGAGAGCAAAGGTGGATCCTCACTTCAAGTCCAGGACAGGTCAAAGCAAACAGAATAAAGAAGGCATAGTGCCAGAGATAGCCTATTACAGAGCAGCAGTCATCAAGACCATTTGGTTTAAAAACAAACAGAAAAAGAGCTCAGTGGAACTAGAATGGACTAGACAAGGGAGAATCCAAGATAAGTTACCTAGTGTTTAGTAAATCCCAAAGTACAAATAAATTAGGAAAGAACTCCCTATTTGTTGACCACTGTTGTGAAAACTGGAAAGCAACCTGATAGAAATTGGTCTCGGTCTCAACATCTTAAACCAAATTCCACATTAAATTTAAATGGATGTCACCTGAATGTTAAAGATCATACAATAAGAAAAACAGATTGTATTCCTTTCCTAGCCATGAATAGGATACAAATTCTTAACCAAAGAGTAAAGTAGAAAGTTTAGATAAAATTGAAAAGCTTTCAGACAAAATTAATGCATCTAGGATAAGAAGGGAAGCAGTTAACTGGAAAAATCTTTCTATCAAATTTCTCACAAGAGAGTTTGATGTCTAAGATATATAGACAACCAAAAAATAGACAAAAAGTCATTCCCTGATAGGTTTTAAACAAACAGTTCACAAAAGCAATATTGCAAGCCATTAACAACATATGAAAGAATTCTCCAAATCACTAGTAACAAGATAAAGGCAAAGCAGAACTGGGGCGGGGGGGGGTGGGTTTGTCACCTCATACCCTGTAAATTGGCAGAGAGAACAAAGGATGGAAATAGTCAAATGTTGGAGGGGTTGTGGAAAAGCAGGCACACTACTATATTGTTGTTGCACCAAGCCTTCATTTCTTCATCTGTAAAATTAGGGAGATCCAATTGGATAGCTCCCAAAGGCCCTTCTAGCTTTCAGTCTTTTGTCTTTGTCGCTATTCTCTGGACACACATCCTTGTCACTACCCAACTTTGTTCAGCCTGAAATGTCTTCTCTCAAACTCTATAAACTCTCCCCTGCCTAAACTACCTCTCAGCATGTATCTTATCAAGTATTGTAGCAAGATAAACACATTGAGTTTTAAATCAACAGTTTGTGTTTGAATCCCAGCTCAGTAGCCTTTTGTGAAAGGGAAAATCTTTTTGCCATTCTAAGCCTCATTTTACTCATCTGTAAAATAAAGTAATTGGACTGGATTTCTAAAGGTTCTGAATTCTGTGATCTTGCACTACATCAGGGAGTATTTCCTATTTGTCTAGTATCTACTACTGTGTCATGTACATAGAAAGTGCTCATGAAATAATGAATGAACTTCAGAGCTCTTAAGAGAGCTCTGTATAAATGTTAAGTAGTTGGGAGAGGAAGTGATGGGATGAAAGCTGATCTTTTAGGATGAGTGAGATTTGATGTCAGTTACCAAACATTCATCAAGTTCCTACTATGTGTCAGGCTCTGTGCTCAGCACTGGTTAGCTATATAGAAGTAAGGGAGGTGGGCATTCTAGATGGAAAAGATAATGTCTTCAAAAGCATAGAAGCTAAGATGAGCTTGAAATAGCTTTTGATGAACTTCACAATAAGATGAAGATATTAAGTAGGTTCACATTGGAGGGTAGTGGGAAGTAAAGTTGGAAATATTAAAAAGCACCAAAGAAGAACCAAGTCATGGAGTTATGGAGGCATGGATTGTGAGGCAGAGGATGTCTTGATGTGACAAGGCAAGAACGCACTGAAGGTATTATTAATTTCTCAGGCATTTATTAACTGTCATGTGTGCAACTCTATGAAAGATTTGGGGTAATAAAGACAGCAGTGTTATGTTTTTGACCTGGAAAAGCTTATGCTCTTTTGGGAACAGTATCATACATACAGATAAATAAATAATAAATATGTAGAAAACAAATACAAAATAATGTTTCTTTAGAAGGGGAAGGACTAGTAGCTAAGCAAATCAGGCAAGGCCTCTCAGTGGTGAGCCTGGAAGAGAGATAGGAGTGCTAAGAAAAAGGTGAGAAGGCAGGACATTTCAACCGCAGGGGCAAAATACAGAGGCAGGAGATAGAATGTAGTATGTGAGGGATACCGCATAGACCAGTTTGGCTAGACCATGTTCAATCAAGATAAAAAGTTAGGAAATATTTATTTAATACTTTGTGGAGGATGGATTAGAGAGGGAAGAGACCACATACAGGAAAACTACTTAGGAGGCTATTGTCATAATTTGGGTACAAGGTCATGGGGGTGACTACAGTGAGTGGAGAGAAGATAAATGGATCTTCCAGGCAAAGTAACTGATCAGATATGGGAGTGAGAGAGAAGAGTTGAGTATGAGTCCTAGGCTACAATTTAGGAAAAGAAAGGAAAGTTAAAAAAGGAAGTTAGAAGGAAATAGAATAAGGGCATAAGAGTGAGTTCTGTATTAGACCTGTTGGTTTTTAAATGCCTGTAGGGCATCAGTGTTATCTTGATTTCAGTATAGTTTTCATGTTTGAAAAGCTAGTAACAAAAAAATGTATCACCCTGTTTGTATTTACTAAATAAAATTGGATATAAAGATCAGCTAGGAAACATTTTTTTTAAATCATGGAATAAAATTCTGTTGACCACTTAAAGGTGCATGATGTACTAAGAAAAGGTCTATGAGTTGCCTAATCCTTTCAAAGACAGAAAAGAAACTGTAGTTATTGACATTAAAAAAGCAGGAGACAGACTTAAATGTATGCAAAGCTGTGGAAATACTGAAGAAATTTCCTGCCTGTATTGCCAAAGACTTCTGACAGGCACTTCACATTCTTGAAAGAAAGATTTGAATTATTAAAACTGCCTTTGCATTTAATAAGTTGAATGTCTATTGAGAGGATTACAAGGAGAAGAAATAAGCATGTAGATTTGCATGGGCATTATTTTTAATGAGCACCAAAACTGAACTGACCTTAGTGAACTACTGCAGGAATTACCTACAAGTAAATGGTTTGAATGAAGGCAAATATACAGTGCCAGACATAGGTCATATATTTTCCAAATATGTTTCTTGGGAAAATAAACATGCATTCTTGGAGGTCATTTTGTTAGAAAATTGAAGTGTAATCCAAGGGAAAAAATTGCAAAGACAGATCCTATTCCTAACAGAACATTACTTGTTTTTATTTTATATCAAAGAGCAAACATGAAATGAAGTGAAATTGTTGAATTTGCTAATGTGCTATAAACAATCCTTAAAACTAACTTTATAGATGGAACGATGAAAATTGATTTAAATTTTTACATAAAATCCATTTCTTAAAATATTAAGTTTATCTTATATGCAAGGAAATGAATTAACAGTGTTGATTTTCATACACTTTTACTTAGTGCTTAGTTTTAATATTAAATATGTCCTAGAAGCTCTATGACTATAATCTACTTTGACTCCCTATATGTATGTAAATGTGCAAATTTTTAAAACTCACTGAAGACTCTCAGAACTATATATTAAATAAATAGAGGTGATATGAGTTAAACCCAGTATTGAAATATATAGAATTGGATTACATTCTGAAATACTCTATTATCAGGTATGTCAACCTCTCCTTCTTATCCTCCTTATTTAAATAAGGCAAATTAATTCCCCCAATAATAAATATAGAAAGTAATTATTATATTTTAGGCCATTTTCAAAATATTTCTTTATACAACTTGAAATAGAGCTAATAACTTTTTACCCCATTCCCTGAAATTCTCTATGGATTTTAAATTGTAATTCTTCAGAAATGTTTTTAATGAAAGCTTTGGTGCCACTAAGCACACATAGGGATTTACTCCTCAATTATGTGGGATTGTGGTAGATAGCAGATTATACTTCTTTGCAGTTGATGCAATGTCTTCGGAACTGACATTTATGCTTTTGATCCTCCAGTGATTTTGCATGTCAAGAATAGAGTATAGAAATTTGTCATTTACTCTGTCTTAAAAGCAGACAGAATTTAAATAAGAGGATTTTTTTTTTGCAAACTATAAAAAGGAAAGTATAAGTCTTTTGAAAAAACCTTGATGACCTAAATGTTTTTCATTTATTTTTCTTATTCTAGGTGCTTGGCAAGGGACTGAAGATTTGATTCAAATACGATTTGAAAGTTTGAAACCAGAGATGCACTAGAATTTAGAGTGTTTCATTTGGGTTAAGGTAAAATTATTTAATAAAATTTTACATGTCATACTGCATGTTTTCAAGTTTATATTTGCTTGCTTATTTCAGGGATATAGTTTAATGTTTTGGTTTACCTTGGTATTTGCTGGTTTCAACTTGTAATAATTTTAGGAGTATCCCCACTATTTAAATGGTGTTCAGTTCAACAATTTCCACCTTCAAAAGGGAATAAGACAGGTTATTAATTGGGTCATCTTTATAACCTCTGTGCTCAGAGGACTGAAAAAAAGAGGCTATAGATCAACAGGACTAATGCTATGTGATTATAATATATTCAGTGATAGAAATATGAGGCCTGGTTTTAGTTTATGATCTATCACACGTGAACTCTCATACATATGAATATCCTTGCATATCAGAAAAAAGACTACATAACATCTAGGAGTAAATGATCTTTCACTTTTGAACCAAATATTTAATTTTTTGAAATATTGGAAGACAAATTAGGCCAGGTAAATAAAAATTACGCTTATAATTTTATGAGGGCTAAGTTTGTTCTTAAAAGTTTTCAAAGTGAAACTATAGGTGGATTTAGTGCTTTTTTTAAGCCTGATTTTTCATGTGATTTTTTTTCATTCATTCATCTAATAGGTGAGTAATTTGTTTATTGCCTAATAATGAGGCTTTTAAAATATCTGTCATGATAATATAAAAGAATGAGAAAATGAAACTTTTTAAGGAAAAATCATTGTAATGCCAAGTGGTTTTTTGTGGTTTTATTGTTGAGTAATATATATATTTACATATATTACATGATAATATGTATTACATGTAATATATTTATTTTATAAATATACATTTATCATCATTTATATTTATAATATATGCTATATTATAATAATATAACATAATATATTTATAAACATTTATAATATATATCCTTGAAGTATCAATTGAATAATCTTTTTTTTTGTTTGAATTTAACATAAGTTTAAAGAATAATATTAGGGAAGAAATTAAAATTATAGCCTAGAAAATATTGTGCAAAATCTTTGACTCAAAAATCTGCTGGCTGGGGGCGGCCAGGTGGCTCAGCGAGTAAGAGCACTGGCTCCAGTGTCGGGATGACCTGGATCAAATCCGGGCTCAGATACTCAGCACCACACCCAGAAATAACTGGCCTTGTAAACTTGAGCAAGTTACTTAACCCCTATTGCTTAAAAAAAAAAAATCTGCTGGCTGAAGAGTCTCTTTTATAACCACACCACATAGGGAATATAAAAGGAGTATTTTTTAAACTTGATCTATAATTTTAAACCTGATTTCAAAATGCTGTTTGCTGACTACTAAAGAATATTAATAAAACATTTAATATAGACTTTCTCAAAATTTGACTCAAAGGAAGAATACATTTGATTAAGAAAACAGCCTCTTTTATCTTTAGTATATGAAATAACTTGAGGCATGGCATATTGGATTTCCTAATTGGCTTGTACATTCTATTCCTTTATTTGTTTGCTTTCACATAAAGTCCATTTAAAGGCATATTTTCTTTGATTTAACAATGGGGAAATCTAAAGAGATTCAACAATAAGGAAAAATAGACTGTTGTGTTTTCCAGAATGGAATATCAAGCTAGGAACCAGATTGATCACATTGGCAACAGTAAAAAAAAGGGGATTTAAATAAAACAGATTTTAAAGAGGTCTGTTTTGTTACTCCCTATATTTCAGTATTCCCCATTTCTAAGTTTCAATCTGAATTCTTTAGCATATTGACTAAAGTTTATTAATATCATAAGGTTCAATTTGTCATTTTTAAACCAAGTGCTGTAGTGTTACTAACCCTTTACAAATAACTGATATTTAAATTAGTCATTTTCCAAAAGGTTTAGGAAAGATTAATTAAAAGACATTTTGAGGGGAGTTTTAGACAAGATGATATAGATCAGGGTAGGAACTCTGATTTGTTTTTAATTACAATTATAATTATTTAATAATAAAATTATAAATATAATATAATTATTATTAATAATAAATTCTTTACTTATAACAAACACTTCATATTTTAAAGAGAATGAATAATTGAATGAACGAATGAATGAAGGTTGGGGGAGCCAGGGGTTGGAGGGGGTTACTGTAACTTAAGTAATGTGGTTGAAGGTGCCTTTTGTGTCAGAAAGTTTTTCCTCCTCTTTTGTGTAAATAATAAGTTTGTAATCTTAAATCTGTTTCCTTGTCAGTTTATACTGACATCATGAGTTTTATATTTAAATTAGAATAATTTTTAGGATAAAAATTCCTGTAGATTTGAGTTGTGAGGGATAAATGAAATTAAACTGCTGAAAAACTGATGGGAATCTTAAAAGCTTTCCTGTATGAATGTAGTTTTGGTATCATTCTATACAAAGAAGTAACCTAGATTGGATCACTGGAAAAAAGAAGTGGTGTTATTCTGTGGGCTGATGTCTTAAAAATTACCTTTTAAATGATGAACTGTATAAAACAGTAATAAGAAGGAGCTGGTAACGATTTCTACTACTCCTAAAATCATACTCCAACATCTATTAAACAGTTCTCTAAATAACAATTTTTGTTTTCTATTTTATCATGATTTTATAATTCTATTTTATCATTAATAATTTCAGAGTTAGTTTATGTTGTTTCCTTTTTTAAAAACCAGATGCAGTTTGAAAGAATCATTGAAATGGTGCTGGGGACATGTCCTTTTTTTACTTGAACATCCTTTCTATTTTTCAGAGGTTTAGTTTAAGCCTTTAAATGTCTGATTGGGTAAAATCACGCTTCCTACATGGGTTTATTTTTAAATTCCTTTTGCTCATTACTCTGCTATCGTTAGCAGGTAAATTTTAGCCTTTTAACATTATGGACTCTGACCCATAGCAAAGTACATACCTCAGACCATTAAGATTGACAGTTTATAAATAAAATTGAATCTCCCAGGGGTTATCAATCAAGAAGATGATAACAAAGAATCCCTTTCTTTGATTCATCCCTAGGAAATTTTATTAAGATGCATACTACACCTACACAGACATATGTATTTTGAAACACATCCTGCTACTTGCTACCATCCTTTTGTTGTTGTTGAGTTGTTTCAATAGTGTCCAACTTTCCATGACCCCATTTGGGGTTTTCTTGGCAAAGATACAGGAGTGGTTTGCCATTTTCTTCTCCAGCTCATTTTATAGGTGAGGAACTGAGGCAAACAGGGTTAAGTGACTTGCCCAGGGTCACACAGTCAGTACGTATCTGAGGCTAGATTTGAATTTAGGTCCTCCTGACTCCAGGGCCAGTGGTCTATCCACTGTGCCACCTAGCTGTTGTACCATCTTCCTTTCTCCTAAAATAGATTTTTAGGAAGAACTGTTGTTTTTTTTTTTAAAGTAGATTTGCCTTCAAGAGAAGAAACATTCATGTTAAGTGTGGAATCAGGGCTCTTTTAAAAAGAGTAGGAAACTTGGGGTATAGAATTTATAAATATCAGGGTTCTTTCACTTCATTTTATTTTTAAGGGTTCCCCAGAGTGGTCTAAATGGCAACAGTATTAATTCTACCACCACTACCTTTACATTTTAAAACCATTAAAAGATTCTCTTCTTGCAGGATAGAATATTCTGGAAGCACCCTGAGAAATCATTTTACAGGATCACATAATTTGAGAGTTAGGAGGTGTGTCAGTGGCCATCTAATCTAACACATGCATGTGAGGGTTTTTTTTTTTTTACATCTTACTTAACAGTGGGTAATCTACCCAGGTCGTTCATTCTCCTTTTAGAAAGCTTCAGTTGTTATGATGTTCGCCTTCATGTTAATCCTAAATTTGTCTCTTTGCCATTTACACCTCTTACCTTGATTCTGCCCTCTGAGGTCAAAAAGAACAAGTATAATCTCCCTCTAGTTAGGTTAAACAGCCTCAGTTCCTTCACAGCTGAACCTCCTATGACATGGACCTAAGTGAGGTTCTTCAGCATTCTGGTTGCCCTCTTCTGGACACACTTTTGTTTATTATCAATGCCTTTCTTAAACTGTACCATCCAGAACTGAACATTCCAGTGTCCAGCATTTGAACTGAACTTTGCAGTCGAGTTCTTACCTGAACAAATAATACAGTGAGACTATCACCTCTTTATTTCTTGGAACTCTGCCTCCAGCCTTTTTCACCTGCATAGTAATGAAGAAAGTCTGACTCAGGTGAAATGACTTATTCGAGGTCACTAGGTAAGTGGGGACAGAATTGAAACTAGCGTTTAGGGCTCCTTTTTCCTAGTCAGGTATTCTTTCTATTATAATATGCTCTGTTTTTCTTATCCTCACCTTAGGTGATGGTTCAGGTTGAAAATCTTCCCCAAGTGGAAGTTTTTAGGAAGAACAGCTTTTTCAGGAGGAACAGCTTCCATTTGGAAATGTTTACAAATGTATGGACCTGTTTAATTTTGTTTGCTAATTTATTATTTCCCACTGGACTTCCTCACTTTCAAAGGCAACATCTCAGCAAACATTTCTGCAGTTACTGAAGAAAGTGCTACATGACTATATTTCAGGTCTCTATGCAGGGAGCAGAGCTCTCTTTTAATATAGAATTTTGCAACAGATGCTATAAAACAGACTGTTGTGCAGGCAGCTAAAAGTTATTATACATTTGACAATACTGTATATGTTCTGACCAAAACCATTTTGCATTTGGTGTTATGAAACAGATCAGCAAAAGGAACAAAAAAGCCATATAGAAACATAACCAAGGGGAATTGTGGTTTTGAATTAATTTTGGAAAATAAAGGTAATTTGATTCACAGATCACAGAACTGAAAGGGATCTCAGCTTTCATCTAGTGCAATCTATACCCAAAAAACCCAAATTCCCTCTACTCTGTGCCTAACCAACAGGTTGTCATACAGCCTTTACTTGAAGACCACCAGTGAGGAAGAGCTTATTACTTCTTGAGGAATATCATTCTTTTTATTAGACATTTTTCTTGATATCAACCATTAAATTGCCTTTTGACAACTTCCACCCATCTCTTCTGGTTCTGCCATCTTCAGCCAGACAGAATAAGACATGGGACAACACTTCAGGTATTTAAAGAAAGCTTGTTGTCTCCGCTTCTAAGTCTTCCTAGGACAAATACATCCATTTCCTTCAACCACTCTTCATGTAGTATAAACCTTGGGCCCTTTGCCATCTTGGGTGCCATCCTCTAGACACTTGCCACTTTGTGCTCTTCCTAAAATGAGCCTGGAACCGAATAGGATGCTCCAGATGTCTGAACTGGACCAAGTCCAGTGGGATTTTTGGCACCTTATTCCTGGTCACTCTGCTTTTTGGTACAAGTGGTTAGATAATAGAAAGCATTGTAGGGTACTTCAAAAAAAGAAGAAAAAGTTAGATGTTTGCTAACTTATGATTTTAATATGAACTGTGAATCAGTTTTTCCCCTTTGAAAATTAGGTGAAAGAAGAAAAGGAAAATGGGCAAAAATCTCTCTTTTATGAGATTGGACAAGCTCTCATAAATGCCATGTCTACATATATACCACACATAGAAGCACTTTAGAAAGGGAAATCCTTTGAATGTAAAGTTCTGACTATTGCAACTGAAAAAGGGGAGGGGGCTGTTTTAGATGTGTATTATAAGTATGAAAACAATAAATATTGGAATTTAAAATACACTAGTAGGTGAACATGAACCGAATTACCAGGAGGTAATACCTCCGTTGAGAATTGAGGAAATTTGCCATATATTCACATATTCATTTAATGACAACTGTGTGAAACGCATACTGTGCTAGTTTCTGCAGTGCCTAAAAGACTGAGTGAGATCATAATGAAATTTATGTTTCTGCAGAAACTGTAAAGTTCTATAACATTTTCTGTTAACAGCCTTTTGTAGTCCTCCATTTTACAGATAAGCAAACTGAGGCTCAGATAAATTAAAGTACTTGTCCTTCAAGAAAGTTTTTTTTTTCCTCTTTTATCCAAGCCTGTGAATTCATCATTGTAGGGCCCTCCTGGTATGAAGATCCCTGCATCTATGGCCTCATCAAAGTGGTCTGTGTACTCCCATCAAAGTAAAACAACTTAACATCTTTGATTAGCCCAAGCCTTGCTTCAGAGCCCACTGGATAAAGTACTGAGCCTAGGATTCTCCTACATTGGCTCAGTTACTGTTTGACTAGTCAGTAGTCATTGACCCACATACCCAGATGCTAAAAGGAAGTTAAATGAGTTCATAGAAACAGGGCAACAGGTCCAAAAGAAATATAATGTGTTCTGTTTGTGGTTTTTAAATCATCTTTTTTGTTTTTAATTTCATGAGAATTTGTATTTCTAGGAGACTATTATTTATATTTACCACAGTTTTAATTATGTTAGCCTGCTGAATGGGATATAGTTGAAGAAATAGAAATAGGAGGCATAAAGTGTGGTATTGATAAACGAGGAGGATCTCCTTCAGCCAGAATAGAATTTTGAGAAAAACAAAAACATTTGAAAACCAGCTGTGCTTATCCTGTACTTTTACCTTCCACAACTACTTATTCAGGCCAGTCAAACCTTCTTGCCTATGTACAGTTTTTCCTTGGATTTTTGGCTCTTTCTCCCTATGTCCGCAAAAGCTTTCCTGTTCCACCATATCATGTCTCTCCCACTACTTAGTATTCTGTCCTAGTCCAGGTCCTCATTACCTTTCACTTAGACAACTGCAATCGTCTCCTAATTGGCTTCTCTGGTTCATGTCTCTCTCTAATCCAATCCATCCTCCACACAGCTGTTGAAGTGATTTTTATCAAGTGCAGATTTTAACGTGTCATTCTCCTCAATAAACACGGGCAACTCCCTGTTAACCTCTAGGATCAAACAGAAACTCCTCTGTTTGACCTTTATAAAGTCACAACCTGGCAAGTTTTATTACCAGTTACTTCCTTTTATTAACCCTTCAGTCCAGTCAGATGGGCCTTTTTAATATTCCTCATGTGCAGTGCTTCATTTCCAATCTCTATCCCCCAAGTGTACCTTAACCCCTGGAATGCATATCCCATTCCCTCTGCCTCTTAGAATCCCTAGTCTCTAAATCTGTAGCTCAAGTACCCCCCTTCTTTCTCTATGAGACCTTTCCTGATTGCCCCCTACAATGTGGCTGTACCCTAAGCCTCTGTCCTGGTTCAGTCTCTTTTCTCTCCAGTCTCTTGGTGATTTCCCTTGGCTTTCATTGTCATCTCTGTGCAGATGACTCACAAATCTACATCTCCATTCCAGTATCATCAGCTGTTTATTGGACATTAATTTTTTTCAGTTAATATTTTTTCTCTCTCAACCTTCCCCTTCACGTACCCACTGGAAAAAGAAAAAGCCCTTGTAACCTATATAGTCAAGCAGAACAATTGACCTTATCCAAAAAATATTTGCTTCAGTCTACACCCTGAGTCCATCACTCTGGTACTGGACATTTCAAACTGAAAGTGCCAGATACATCTTAAAGTTAATGTGTTTATTTTCTCTCCCTTTCCCTTTTGTTCAGTTCACTTCTCTGATTCTGTTGGGGGCACCATCATTCTTTCACTCTCCCCCGAGTGTTCCTTTGGTGTTAACCCTCCACTTTTCACTTTCCCTTACCCAGCATAATCAATCAGTTCTACCTCCATGATGTCTCTCATATTTGCTCTTTTCTCTCTATCACCTCTTCCCTAAAATATTGTAATTGCTTTCCCTGCTTCAAGTCCCCTCTTCTTTCCAGTCTATTTGCCACATAGCTGTCAAAGTGACTTTTTTTTAAAACACTTTTTTCCAATTACAAGTAAAAGCAAATTTTATCATTCGGAGTTTTTTTGAAATCCAAATTTTCTTCTTCTTTCCCTTTCCTCCCCCCTCATCGAGAAAGCATGCAATTTGATATAGGTTATACATGTGCAGTCATGTAAAATATATTTCCATATTATTCATATTGTGAAAGAAAACACAGACCAAAAAAAACAAGAAAAATAAAGAAAGTAAAAAAAGTGTGCTTTGATCTGCATTCAGACTCCATCTGTTCTTTCTCTGGAGGTGGATTATTCATCATAAGTCCTTTGGAATTGTCTCGGATCATTGTACTGCTGAGAAGAGCTAAGATGTTCATAGCTGATCATCATACAATATTGCCATCATTGCCTAACAGGGGTGGGGAACCTGTGGCCTCAAGGCCACCCAGGGCTCTCTATGTCTTTGGGTGTAGCCTTTTCACTGAATCCAAACTTCACAGAATTGGGATTTGTTCTGTGAAGTTTGGATTCAGTCAAAGGGCTGCAGTTGAGGACCTAGAGGACCCCATTTGGCCTCAAGGTTGCAGGTACCCCCCCCCCAGAATGTTTACCTGGTTCTGCTTACTTCCCAAAGTGACGACTTCAGTTCAGAGCTGGCCTATCATTGATTCAGTCAACTCAAAAGCTTTGCATCTAAGATCACCTGTGAACTCCTGATTGAGGAAGGTCCTTCACAGGTTAACCACCACCTGCTTGTTCAGCTCATTATGTCGCAGACTACAGTCTAGCCAAATTGACCTTCTTGTTCTTTACACACTACCTCCTATCACTGCCCATGTACTGCTGCCTGGGGGTGCACACCTTCTTCACAGCTGTCTCACAGAATCATTTTCTTCAGACGCAGCCTAAGCACCACTTGATGCATATGAAACCTTTCCTGTTCCTGCAGCTGCTAATGCCTGCTGTCCCTAACCACTTTATATTTATTTTGTATTCTGTATATATAGGGATATATATGTATATAGAGAGATTATTGCAAGAAGGTATTATTTTATTTTTTATAATTCCATCTCCAGAACCTAAACTAGTGCCTGGTACATATATAGTGAAAATTATTGTTTATTCATTGGAAACTAATTTTATCAATATATATTGATACTTGTCTATAGAACCTAACTGACTTCCACATGGTTAAATGGCTAACGTGTCAGAGACAGGACTCGAACCCATCTCTTTCTTGCCTCACTCAAAACACATAAAATCTAGTCATTATATATTGGATTTATAAGGAGAGAAAAATTTTACCTCATTGCAAGGTTGGGAAAGGAGTTCCTAAATAAGGTAGCATTTATGAAGGTCTTTTTTGAGATTTGGGGATTTGGGATTCTAGATGGAGAAAAGCACAGGAAAGATTCAGAGGCAGGAGAGTATTGCTAATATAAAAGAAATAGCAAGTACAGTTTGACTAGAATAGTGGAAGATGAGGCCAGAAAGTTAAGTTTAGGCTATAGTATGTGTTCCTGTTACAGAGACTTTAGGATAGGTATAGAATCTTAAACTAGCAACTCATAGAAAATCTTGAATTAATTTGATTTGGTTTAATTGCCCAAAGTATTTCCAGAGGGAGCAATCAAAGAGAGTTTCTTCCTTTCCTGCTTTAGGTGATCATAAAGCAGGATTGATGTCTAAGAAGGTCAGAGTTGGGTTGTTGTGACTAGACATGTTCTAGTTCAAAAAGTGAGATGAGGAACTTTACAACAAGAAGTCTCTGAAGAAGGCCAGGCTCTATGGAGAGAGGAAGGGGGAAGATGTGCATTTTCTTTTGAAGGTATTTTCTCTTTCTTTTGGAGTATCTTTATTTTGATTGAATTTCAAAAGCAAGTTGATTGGATTTTTGAGACTGATTTTCTAAGAATTGGGGAACTTAACATTAAAAAAAAGATTTTGGGTCACTGCTTTCTTTAAATAGGAAAGTCCTTTCAGTAAAATTTCTTCCTTAGAAGATGTAGTAAGAGTACTTCATATCTTTTGCTTTGAGAGTTAAAATTAAAAGGTCAAAACTAATTTCCATTTAATTATTCATTGTGTCCATATGTAATACAGATTATTTCTTTAAAAAAAAATCAGAGTTGTGAGTGGTTTGAATCCCTTTTTTCCCTCAAATACACCTAGATGAATGAAACCTTTCCTGATTCCCTCTATTCCTTGCCACTAGCTGCTAGTTCCCTTCTTCCCCAAACACATGGCATTTATTTTGTATATAGTTTATAGACTTATGTACCTTTTGTCTCACCTGACCATGTAAGCATTTTGGATGGGAACTGTTTCATTTGTGGTCTTTATTCCAACTTATCCAGTGTGTTGCCTTGTGGGTTGGTTATAACTTCAGGAATATACGATGTATAACTAGAATAGCTTTCTAATTTGTGTCCCTTCCTCAGGCCTCTCTCCTCCAATCAATCCATCCCACAGCTACCAAAAGGATTTTCCTAAAACCCATGTAAAATCATGTCATTTCCTTAATCAACTATACCAATTCCCTGTTACCACCAAAGATCAAGCACAAGCTTCTCTCTTGGGGCATAAAAGCTCTTCACAACCTAACTTAAATCTGCTTTCCTATATTGAATGCACATTACGCCAAGTCAGACTGACCTTGCTTTTCTTTCTGCACAGTACCCATCTCATACCATACCTCTATATCTTTATTGGTTATTCTTCCCTGGAATGTACTTCCTCCTGACCTCCCAGCTCTCAGAATCCTGTGCCACCTACCCCAAGAGACTTTTCCTTATGCCTGTGACTGCTAATAGCTTCCCCTCAAACTTACCTTGTATCTGTTTTGTATATACTTAGATATTTTCTCCCTAGCTAGACTATAAATTCCTAGAGGGCAGGGAATGTTTTTGCTTTGCTTTGTCAGTCTTAGAGACTTACACATAATAGGCTCTTTTAAAATTCTTATTGATAAATTAATAGTGATAAGACTTTTCAAAAATGTATCAGAGTTTGTATATCTAAAGTATTGTAGTTCTTTTAAAATTGGTAGGAGTTCAAAGACCCATAAAGGTGGCCATCTTGAAAAGTTATATAAACTTGTTCTGATTTTATTGCCATTGCTTAAAGCACTTTTTGGAGCTTCTCTTTTGGAAATGCTTGTTCTTTTGAGTGAAGTTACAACACCTGATTGTTGTGACCTTGGTTAACATCTATTGTCTTCATTTTTTTATCTGTAATATGAAGGGATTGGATTAGGTAGTCATGAATGTCTGTATCTTGTAGAAATTGAGTCAGAAGCAGAGCACTATACTGAGAATTAGTAAACTTGAATTTAAATTTTTATTGCAGCATTATCTTGTGTAAGTAAATTATGCTTCCAGTCTCTTGTGGCCTTAATTTCCTCATCTGTGAAATGAGGGATTAAATGACTGTTTCTCATGTTTCCTAGCTTTAAAAGTTAGGTGGTATTTATATAGGACTTTAAAGTTTACAAAGCACATTACATATGTTATTTCATTTGATCTTCGCAATACCCTGTGAAGTAGGTGCTATTATTATCCCCATTTTTACAGATGAGAAAAACCAGACTGACACATTAAGTGATTTATACAGGGCTCACACAAATACTGTATGAGGCAAAATTCAAATTTAGGTCTTCCTGATTCCAAGTCAGCACTCTACCTACTATGCTACCTAGCCATACGATCCTGTTCCATGAGGTAAGTATTTATGGAACCATCTTTCAGAATGCATAATTGAAATCCTTTAAACTTTTTCATGTTTTCTCCTTTATTTCATCTCCTTGTTTCATTGAAAAAATATCAATATTAATACTGTTCTCTGCTTTCAGGTAACAATCTGCCAGAAACATTTTTATTTAACATATTATTCATCTATATCCAAGCCATTTCTAGTTTAGATAGAGAAAGATGTCCAAACTGCCACAGTCCCCTGCCCTCCCACATGACTTTCTGCCCCAGGAATATTTCAGGTAATTTATAGAAAATCTCAAGCAAGAAAAAGATATCTCAAAATATAACCATAGTTAACATTCCAGAATTGAACAATCATTTTTCAGTCCCCTTTCTCCTAAACAGCTTTCCTCAAGGAATCAGTGAGTTGTTGTTTTTTTTCCCCCTCACAAATCTATATTGAAAATCCAAAGTAAATTTGGAGGCAATTTGTATGGATTGTAAACTTGGCCCAGAATTGTATAGGCAGAGGAAAGTGAGCTAAAGTTCATTTGAAAAAAAGTGGATTTTGCCCTTAATTATTTCGAGCTTCTCTTTGAAAGAAAGGTGCATCTTGTTTTATACTGTCTGACTACAAGTCATAAAATACTATTGTCTTGGAAGAGCAGAAGTCATAGGTCCCTCAAAGGACAATGACTAGGGGCATAGTGGGCTTGGGTAGACTACAGTGTATTTCCAGCAAAGACTCTCAAAATGGGAAATTTATGGTGGTCTATACAGAAGTGTTTCATAGGCTGAAAAAGTGGGAATGAGTTTCAATCTGCATGTTGGAGATGGAATCCACATTGATGAGATCACAGATCCTTTGAAGTAAGTGTTATTTTTATTAATGAGAAGTCAGAGAAAGCTATCAAGTGGTATTTGAGTTGACTTTTCTGGCAAAGTGAGGTAAGATAATACAGATAGAGGGGATATTTAGAGCAAAAAAAAAAAAGTCTGAGATAACATTTATTCAGTGGTCACAGAATAATCCAGTCAGTTTAGGGCATAGAATGCTTGCTCAGAATAATATAAAATAAGGCTAAAAAGGCAAGGCCAGGAATGCCAGTGAAAAGAGACTGAAATTTACTTGAAATTCTTGAACAGAGGAGGGAAATGACCAGCTGTGACGTAAGTAATGTTATTCTGGCAGTAATGTGAAGGATGAATTGCAGTATAGAGAGAATGGAGGCAGGAAAACCTTTTAGAGTATTTCATAGTCAAAGGTACTAGCAAGGGTTTGTATTCAAGTTTAAGTTGGATTGCAAAGGAAAGAATAGAAGTGAGGTGTTGCAGAGTAGAGTAAATAGGACTGGGTAACTAGCTGGATATGAGAGATAAAGAGTGAAAAAGTAACTCCAACCTCATGCATATGGGAGACCAGTGAGTTGTACCACAGATAGAAATATTCTGAAGTTTGGAAGCAGGAGCAGATTCAGACAAAAAGATAGAAATAGTGGTATGCCAAGAGCTGGTTGTTCATTCTCACTGTAGGTACTTAGACCTTGAAATTAGCAAACACTACACATTAAGGCTTGATTTGTTGTTTTGTTAATTGTCTAGACTTAAGAAAGTGCTAGGGAACATGTTAAATGCATCTCAAAATGAAAAGCGTGTTGTGCCTTCTTTCCTTCTTCCCCAAACCCTCAGAGCCTAGCTGGATATATCTTGGTATTGGTGTTGATCTGTATCTTTCGCTTAAAGGTATTTATATAGTCACGTTGTAGGATGATAGGTAAAAATCTCATCTTCTAAATCTTCATTCTAGCCTCAAACTTAAAGTAGTTGTTACATAGCATTCAGCCCACCAATCATTCCCTTGCTTTCTGCTCAGTTTCTTGGTTGTGGATTATTTTGTTGCTGGGCTGAGCAAACAGGTTGCTTGCTCCTCAGGGGTGCAGTATTCGTGACTGCTTGTTTTTCTGATCATTTAAAGTCTGCATTTAAATATGTAGCTTAGAACATTCTGTCAAGTGAATGTTATCATACTGGGTGAAATAGCATAAAAATGAATGCTGTTGTTGCTTGTTGTTTAAGTAGAGTTTCCTTTTGTAAATATACGTTGACTGACAACTTTTGGTTTACTTAAAAAAAACGAATATGTTGCTTCATTGGCCAAATTAATTAAAATATGGGATATGCTTATCACCTACATTTTTGCAGATCAAAGTCTACTGCTGAATAATCTGTAATTTGGTGATTAATTTAATTTTTTTTTACCTTGTCAAAATAAAATGGAAAAATTTAGATTTTTAGTGGTTGGATCATTTTTATTAAGTTCTTGATTACTAGAGAACAAAGTTATTCTGTAAAAAATGCAGCTTAGGCCATTATTCTGACCCTTCACTGTGTAACTGCCAGCAAAACACTTATGTTCTAAACCTTGATTTTACTCATTTGCAAAATAGGAATGATACTTGTTTTACCTACTTCAAAGGGTAGATGTGAGGAAACAAATTCAGAAGTGCTGTATAAATGTGAAATTGTGGTTGTTTTTACCCTTGTCTTAAAGCACGTCAGAGTCTGTCGATGGTATTTCTAAGGAACTAAATGGAATACATTAGTAAGAGAGGCATATATGAGTAAGACTTTTAAGCATTCAAACACTGCGAGTAATAATATATTGTAAATAATGGGAAGATTCCAGTTTGATGGCTGGATTACATTATTCTGAGATGTTCGCGGTAAGCTTAAGAGACAGAATTAAATCAGTGCTTAAATTTCCTTCATTGTAAGGAGCAGACATGGAGTGAAAACACCTATCACGTGCTTTATGGAGTGGCAGTTTATTTAGCTTCTTTTAAATTTAAAATATGACGAATTTGCCAATAAGTATAGCATAGTATAGTGGAATAGGCATTGAACTTGGAATCAGAAGACCCAATCCAAGCTGTCATTCAAACTTACATTCTTAGCTGAACAGCAGTGGCCAGGTCTCCTAAGCTTTCATTTCCTTGTCTGTAAAATGAAAAGATTTTTTAAAAGGATAATATTTTTTTAATCATCTTATTTTTATTTATGGTTTTTTTGGGGGGGGTGTTGTTTGTTTTTGCTTTTTGGAAGGCAAATGGGGTTAAGTAACTTGCTTGAGGTCACACGGCTAGGGGTGTGTGTGTGTGTGTGTGTGTGTGTGTGTGTTAAGTGTCTGAGGTTGGATCCGAACTCAGGTCCTCCTGACTCCAGGGCCAGTGCTCTACTCACTGCACTACCTAGCAACTCCCTAATGTTTTTTGTTTTTATATCACATTAATTTTTAGATTATCTCTCCCCTTCCCTACTCACACCTCATAACAAAGATTTTTTTAATTATTTATTTATTTTTAGTTTTCAGCATTCATTTCCACAAGATTTTGAGTTATAGTTTTTTCTCCCTGTCTTTCCCCTACCCCCACCCCAAGATAGCAAGCCTACTGAATACCCCTTCCCCCAGTCTGTTCTCTCTTATATCCTCTCCCATCACCCCCCTAGCTTTCTAGTAGGGCAAGATGGATTTCTATACCCCAGTGCCTGTATATCTTATTTCATAACAATTTTAAAAGAAGGGAGAGAACGTAGTTCAGCAAAACCAACACATTGACCATGTCTTACAGCAATTTTGGTAAACTCAAATAGAAGCAGGTTTGTACAGGCTACATATTGACTTAGAAAACCACAAATTAACATTATCTTTCTTGTGTTGTGTTTATATTTATTTTGTTAAGCATTTTCCAATTACATTTTAATCTGGTTTGGACACTCAGGAATTTTATTTCACAGGCAGTGAGTTTTGATACCTCTGCCTTACAGTATATATGTAGCTTATATAGACTTTTGGAGGTTACTGCCACTCCTTCAGTGTTCTAGGGATACTCCTGAGGGTTTGGAACACTTTTTCTATTAACTCAAGTCCCCATTCCAGTGTATTTTCCCTAGTATCACTTGCTAATGATTACTGTCCAATATTATTTGTAGGTACCATTTAGTATCTCCCAGTATCATCAATTAGCAATTAATATCACTTAATTTTTTCAAAGGGATATTTCCTGAGAAAGTAAAACAAGGACTGAAGTTCAAACGCCCCTCTTCACAGCTGGGAGCACACTCTTCCTTCTACCACTTTGGTCCCTGTGGAGAGTGGACTCAAAATAGTTGTTAGAAAGAATTGACACACAAGCGTACTCCCAGATACCAATCCCCAAGGTCACTTCCTAGTGCAGCACAGCTGATGAATAAGTCAGACAAGTCACTACCTTGCTTACTGAACCCACAGTGTTTTGACTGTGGGTCAGCCCATTGCCAGGCCAGGTCAAGCAGTTTGTGCCTTAGGGCTATGGTAGTCATGCCTGTAGGCAGACTGCTTGCTTTTCTGATCTTTTGAAATTCACAAAGTTATTCCATTTACAATCCTTCTGCATCTAAATATAGGAAAGAACAGACATGACGGAAACATAAGCAACATAGAGACCCTATGTGTTTTTCTAGGCCACCCGGCACCAGGTTGGAGTATCCCAAGTTCTGTCCCCCACAGCATTTCTTGCCTGACTCATCACCAAGGAAAAGAGAGAGATCTAATTAGCTAGGTGTAGTACCTTTTATATACTCAGCAGTCAATCAGAAGCTGCTTCCTTACTCAAGGAGACCAGTGACAATCCCAGAATACTTTCTATGCATCTGTAATGATTGAAGGGTTGGTACATTTTCTCAACTCTTCTCCAAGGCCAGGGTTGGTCATTATAATGACAAAACATTCGATTTCACATTTTTGTTCTTTCCCTTTATATTGTTGTCATATTTTATATTGTTTTGCTGGTTCTGCTAACTTCACTTTATATCACATCATATCCTTTCAGTAATATGCCATCATATTCATGTACCATTTGTTTAGCCATTCCCTAGTTAATGGACCTCTTTGTTTCCACTTCTTTGATACTACAAAGGGTACTCCAATAAATATTTTGATATATTTGATACTTTTCTTTTTTTTCTTTTACCTCCTTATGTATCTCTCTAACATTAGGGTCTTTGGATTGAAGTGTACGGACATTTTTCATTGCTTTGTTAGCATAATATCAAATTGTGTATTAGAATGATTAGACTAATTTGCACTAATTATTACTAGTATGCTGATCTTTCTACAAGCCCTCCAATATTAATTAGTCCTATCTTTTGTCATCTTTACCACTTTACTGTATGCAAGGTGAAACTTTAGACCTATTTCTGCATTTCTCTTATTTATTTGGAGCATCCTTTCATATGGCTGTTTATAGTCTGTAGTTCTTTTGAAAACTGTTCATATATTCATTATTTCCTTAAAGTGAATCTTGTACTTATCTAAATCAAGTGAATTTTGCTAAATTGACTCTCAGATATTTAATGTATTTTGTAGTTACTTTTGAATTAATTTCTTTCATTTTTAATTGTTTCTTTCCAGGCTTTGTTATTGCTTTATAACAAAGTTGATTTTTATAATTTTATTATATAATTTTATATAAATTATATAATTTATTATATAATCTTATTTTGTATCCTGATGGTCAACATTTCCTAAAAATTTTTTTATTTTTCATTTTTAGCATTCACTTCCATAAGATTTTTTTTTGAAGGGAGTAAGGTAGGGCAATTGGGGTTAAGTGACTTGCCCGAGGTCATGGCTAGTTTTTTGTTAAGTATCTGAGGCCGAATCCACTCAGGTCCTCCTGACTCCAGAGCTGGTACTCTATTCATTGTACCACCTAGCCACCCTTTCCATAAGATTTTGAGTTCCAAATTTTCTCCCTATCTCTTCCCTCCCCTCACCCCGAGAGAGAGAGAGAGAGAGAGAGAGAGAGAGAGAGAGAGAGAGAGAGAGAGAGAGAGAGAGAGAGAGAGAGAGAGCGAGAGAGAGAGAGAGAGAGAGAGAGAGAGAGAGAGAGAGAGAGAGAGAGAGAGACATTCTTGATGACATCAGCTCAGTTTTCACCTTTATGCCGATAAGTTCCAGATCTTTATATTTTACTTGAGTCTCTGTTCTCAACTCCAGTACGGTATCTGCCAGGAAAACATACAAATTCAAACTCAGTATGATCCAAATAGCACTCATCCTTCCCCTAAAACTTTTCCCTCTTTGTAACTTCCCTTTTTCTGCTGAGGGCATCACTATCCTTCTGCTCATCCAAGTTCACAACTTTGTGTAAGTCATCTCACACTGTTCCCTCTCCTTAACCCCAGTATCCTATCAGTTGTGAAGTCTTGTCAATTCTGGGTCTAGAATAAATCTCCCATCTGTCCTCTTTTCTCAGTCAGCTAGTCAACAAGCATTTATTAAGCATTTACTATTTTCCAGACACTGTGCTAAGAACTAAAGATACAAAGAAAGACAAAAACATCACCTCTGTTCTCAGAGAGCCCACATCCTAATGTAGGTGGGGGTGTACACATAGCTATGTACATAAAGATAGATACAGTGTAAATGGGAGGCATTCTCAGAGGGAAGGCACTTAGCAGTAGAGGGTCTGGGTATGGCCTCTTGCACAAAGTGGGGTTTGATGGAGTCTTGCAGTTAGCCAGGAAAAGACCAGGAGAGAAAGTGTTACAGTCATGAGGGACAACCAGTAAAAGACATGGAGCTGGCACATGTAGAGTTGTATGGGAGGGACAGCCAGGAGGCCAGTGTCACTGAACTGGGGAGGACATGAAAGGGAATCAAGTGTAAGAAGACTAAGGCAAGTTTTGAAGGTCTTTAAAAGTGCAAACTTAAAGGATTTTGTATTTAATCCTGGGGATAATTAAGAACTAGAGGGAGGATGGACTAGAATGGGCAAAGACTTGAGGCAGGGAGAACAACCAAAGTAGTGTGGTGCCTGTATTGGGGGAGGCTGTGCGTCAGGCCTGGACCTACCTCATCATACTCCATCCAGCTTTGCCTCATGCAGTCCTTTCTTTCTCTACACTATCCTCCACCCAACTACCCAGTGATATTACTAAAGCACACTCTGTTCAGGATGCTCCAGTGGCTTCCTCTTCCTTTAGGACCAACTGTAACTTCCTTTATTGGGCTTATAAAGGTCTTTACAGTCTGACTATAAAGCCTACTTTTCCAGATTTTATTGTGCTTTACTTTTTGAAACAGTTTGTGTTCTGGCTAAACCCCCATAACATTCTGTCTCCTTTATTCATGCCTTTCCACAACTCTTCCTCCCTGGTTCCTGCGCTCCCAATCTTGACATGTACTCCCTTTTCAACTCTGCCCCCCCAGAATCCCTAGCTTGGGTCAAAGCATTACTCAAATGATGCTGCTTTTTTTTTGGAGGGGGGGAAGGCAGGGCAATTGGGGTTAAGGGACTTGGCCAAGGTCACATGGCTAGTTTTGTGTTAAGTGTCTGAGGTCAGATTTGAGCTCAGGTCCTCCTGACTCCAGGGCTGGTGCTCTATTCACTGCACCACTAGCCACACCTCAAGTGATGCTTCTTAAAGGAAGTTTTTTTCTGATCTTCACCTACATCCCTGCTCCCCCACCACTGGTAACAACTAGTGGCCTCTCAGAAACAACATTTTAACTTTTTTTTTGGAGGGGGGAGGGCAGGATAGTTGGGGTTAAGTGACTTGTCAAGGCCACATGGCTCGTAAGGATTTTAATTTTTTTGATATTTATTTTATATTTGTCTGTGTCGTGCCTGATGGAATATTTTTGTTGTTTTTCAGTCGTTTCAGTCATTTCACTCTTTGTGACCCCACTTGGGGTTTTCTTGGCAAAGATACTGGAGTGGTCTGCCATTTCTTTCTCCAGCTCATTTTATAGATGAAGAACTGAGGCAAACGGTGTAAAGTGACTTGCCGTAGTAAGTGAAATCCAGATTTAAACTCAAGAAGATGACTCTTTCTGACTGTAGGCCCAGCGCTCTATCCACTGAACCACCTAGCAATTCAGTGGGATATAGTTTTTATTTAATGAAAAGCTATTTATTAAGCTCTTATTATGTGTCAGATCCTGTGTTTAGGACTGGGAATACAAATAAAAAAGTAAAACAAATACTTCACCTCAGAGGGCTTCTGTTCTAATGGGGAAGAAAACACAGAGAGCAGAGTGGTACATGGGGAAGGGATTTTAGAAGTGGAGAGTCATAGGGGCAGGGAGTCCTTTCCAGAAGTAATGGTAATGTTGATTGAATTACTGTATTCAAAGCAGGTGCTGGGAGGGGTGTTATCTGGTGATGGGATGGCCAGGTTAATATATAAAGCAAGTTCTGGTCTGGGGCCACCTATTTACTGTTGGCTAAGTGAGTTTACAGTCATTCCTTGTTGTTGTTTTGTTGTAGTAGTTGTTGTTTGTTTGTAGTTCTCTAAGAGGACCAGCACATCAGGAAGGTGATATCATGACTTGCAGGTGAATTGGGTTTCAAATAAGGTGGGGGCGGTGCAAAGTCACCAGCCTCACTTTCTCCTCCAGAACCATCTGGGTCCAGTGGCCAGATATATGTCAGGATGATTGAATATGACCCAGGATGCACTGGGGGGCCTTGGCCTTTTTAAGCTAAGGTCTTTCTGAGGTCTCAGTTTGTCTGAACCAACACCCACTCAGTGATTAAGGCTACATAAGAAGAAATGAAGCAACCTCTTGTACCTAGTTCAAAAAAAAAAAAATTGGGGAGGGAAAGGCCCTTAGGGTTTTCATTCATTACCAAGTAAGATAGCATAGGCCCAAGGGGTTCTTTGAGGCCAGGGCAGTTTAGTTTTTATTATTTTGTAACCCTACTACCTAGCATAATGCCTAACATTTAATGAATGAATGACTCTCAGCATGAGACCAGAGTGTAATGTCTTTATTCTCAGTGGTCCTTTAAGACAGACTGGAAAAATCAATGAAAGTGACTAAAAGGCAGATTTAAGCTTAGAGAATAAAGAAAAACTTCTTAACATTTAGGGTTGTGCAATAGACTGTCTACCTTTGGCTATAGTGAACTTCCCTTACTAAAGATTTCCAAGCAAAGATCAAATGACCACAAGTTGGAATCTTACAGAGGGGAATTCCTATTCAGACATGGGTTTAAGTGGTTGGTTTTTTGTAGTCCCTTCCGAACTTTATTTGGTTTTTTATTCTGTTACAACAGCATTATACAGATACAAATGTGAAACAGTTAGTTGTGTGTTGCCTTTGATTTTTTTTTAAGCATATTTCAGATGGAGGGGAGGGAGCAGAATAATGAAAGCACATTAAATATTTACATTATGTTTGCATACTTCCTACTTTAATCATCAAAAAAAATTGTCCTTTTAAGTAGAAAAATTATTAGAAGGTAACAAATAATCTTAAATGTTCCTTTAAATTTCTGGGCCTTTGGAAAGAGAAAATTCTAATTGGATGAAGATAAAAATATTGGTTATATGTATCTAGTGTTTCCCTCCAACTATATTAAAAATTATTTCCAGAGGATCATATTCAACAGCATAACAATCACAATGCTAACCCTCCCAATGAAAGTTATCTTCAAATATGTCATTAGCAGTTGTAGTTTCTCTTGAAAAACAAGTCATCCTTCGGTAGGGACTAATATTGTAAGTCTACATTAATATCACCATATATCCATATACGTGTCACAGGTTCAACAAACCTCTTAAAGTAACTTTTTTATTGTTTTATCTTAATTAAACTCATGGGGCTAGTATTGGGTATAGTATTTGCAAAGTAAACTTGTATGGTTTCAGATAATGCTTTTAACAGTTTTGCCAATAAACTCATTTTATAGTAGATCAATAGCTTCTATTTGTAGAGTAATTTTATAATCTTTATCCTAATAGCTCCTTACTTTGTCCATAGTAGTGTTATAATGTGAAAATTGGTGACTGTGTAGAATCATCATCAAACCAACTTTCTGTTGGTTTAAAAAAATGTATTTAAATTAGATTAATGACCTTGTCACACAGAAAATATATATTTGTCTTTAACATAATTAGTTTTAAGATATTGCTTTTATCGTTGTAATAATCTTTTTTAAATCTCATATTTCCTGTATATTTTTATTCCAACTAGCTGTCTGCTAGATCCCTTCCAACTCTACATCTGGGATCTACTGATCCCTTTCATTCCTACTTTTTGTTGTTTACCTTGAGATTGTAGACCATTTTTCCTCAGAGTAAATATTATTATTAATTTAGTTCTATAAAGTAACCTCTTGATAATCTGAGTAACACTAAATATATGAATTAATTTGCCATTTTTGTTATATTGGCACAGCCCAGCCATGCACAGTTAATATCTTTATGATTATTTAAGCTTTCCTTTATTACTGTAAAGAGTGTTTTGTAATTGTATTTACATAAATATTAAGGGTGTCTTGGCTGATTGACTCTTAAGATAGTTGTGCATGTGCATTTTAAATTATTTTGACTCACTTCTCATCTAGCTGACTCTGTGCTGCTCTTCCTTTTTCCACCCATGTCCCCCACTTCCAACATTTTCAGTTTCTTTCTGTCATGTGACTGGGTGGGATCAATATTTTCCACCTCTTAGGGGTTGGATTCAGACTGAGTCACTACTGTGAGGAGACCAACAAGAGACTACCACAGCTAGGGCTTATAACATAAGCTTGTCAGATTTCTTACATTGGTCAGACTCTGTGCAGGATGGATTTGGGGTGGCTAGGGTGAGTATAGCTTTAGATATTTCAACTTTTCTATGTTATAAAAAACATCTTGCCTTGTACAGTGTTTCTTTCCTCATCTTGGTGATATAATTTTCATTAGATATACAGACCTAAAGATTTGGAACATTTTCAGGGTATTAGTTTTGGGGAGTTATGCTAAAAACAATTAATCTGCCCTCTTGCCATCCATGTAACCCTCCTCTCCCCTCCCACCCCTGCCCTCAGTTTTGTTTAGTATTCTTTCCACTACAAAACTTCTCATCAAAGATAATGATAGGAATTGAGGTGGAAAAGAATATACTGAACCTTTGAGGAAGGAGGGGAAATGACCTGGACATTGGTTGATTACAGCATTCTGGAGAGGATAATAACATGACATGTTCTAGTATTCCATGTGATTATGTGAAGAAATCACAGGGATGATCACAAAAGCCATCTATCTATTCCAACCCATAACTGAACAAGGATCTGGTCTACAGTATACCTAATAAGTAACTGTCCATTTTTTTTTCTTAAATTCCCCTCCAATGAGAGAAGGCCCACTTCCTTCCTCACAAGGTAACCCATTCTACAATAATTTTGGTATCACTCTGTTGGGAAGTTTTTTCTGTTCAAAGAGTTCAATTTTGCCTATGGAACCAAGCAAAACAAATCTAATTCTTCAGTGTGGTAGCCCTTCAAATTACTTGAAGATAGGTCTCATTCTCCCTGGGTCTTTTCTTCTGAGGCTGAATGACCTCAGTTGCTCCAGATCCTCCCAAGGCATGATCTCAAAGCCTTTCACTGTTCTGGTTGTCCACCATTTTATCAATGTCCTTCTTAAATGTGTTGCCCAGAACTGAACACCATAGTTCAAATGTGTCTAACCAGGGCAGAGTACAATGAATAAATGGGACTACCACCTCTCTGGTCCTAGATTCTATAGTTTCTTAATACAACCTAAGATAGGATTAGTTTTTCTGACTAATAAATCAGTATTTAGTTACATGCCTGCTGTATGCAAGACATTATGCTAGGTGCTGGAGGCAAACAAAGGCAAACAAAACACCTTCAAGGAAGTTACATTCGTCATTAGTCTTTTTTCTCTCTCTACATATTGTAGGATAAGCAATGGAAGGCAGTATCATATAATAGGAAAAGAATCATTGATTTAGGAGACAAATTCTGGTTTCTAATCATGCTTATCCTACTTGTTAGCTATTTGCTGTCAGGTTTGGTTTCTTCATCTGTAAAAGAAAGGGTCATATTGGATAAGTTTTAAGATTACCTTCAGATGCATAATTTCTATACTCATGTAAAATGGGGATAATAGCACCCACCTCAGGGTTTTTATGAGGATCAAATGAGAGAATAATTATAAAGTGCTTAGCACAATAACTGTCATATAGTAAGCGCTATATAAATGTTGGCTATTATTATTATGATGCTGTCAGCATTAAAACTTTTTTCTAATTTTAATTTTTTACAATAGTAATTTCTCAGTAACACTTCCTCCAAAACAAACTGATAGTGCCCCTGGAAGTGCGTGCATGGTTCACACCCTGTATTATATCTCACTTTGCTGAAAAGAGGCAGGTATGTTTCATTTTTTCTTTGGAAGCAATATTAAGCACTATTCATAATCCAAATTCTGGTGTCTTTTAGTGTTATTTACTGCATGATAGTCTTTATGTATGTTGTTCTCATTCTACTTCCTTTTGATACAGTTCATATAACTTCCCATAGTCCTCTGAACCTCTCATATTTGTCATTTCTTATTACACATTGATATTCGGTAGCATTTGCACACCAGTTGTCTAGTTATGTCCCAGTTAGCAGGCACCAGTTGTTTCTGGGTGGTTGTTTTTCCTACTGCTATAAGTGAAACTATAAATATGCTGGCATATGTAGGACCTTTTTTTTCTCATTTATCTGCTGGGAGTATGTCCCAGTAATTGGATTGAAGGTTACAGACAATTCTGACTTTTCTTGTACAATTCCAAATTGATTCATGGATATTATTGGACCAATTCACAGCTCCATTTCTAGTTAGTGATATAGTGGCCTTGACTTATCACAGCCCTCCAACATCGTTTATGTCTTTTCATCATCTTTGCTAATTTAATAAATGAGGCAATAACTCTAGAATTATTTTACTTTTCACTTCTTATTGGTGATTGTGTTTTTATATGATCATTAATAGTTTGTATTTCTTTTTTTTTTAATTACCAATAATTTTTTTCTACTTATATGTTAGAGGCTTGCTCTTTGGTTTGTTTATTTGTGTTAATTCTCTGTGGATCTTTGTATCATAACCACTAGGACAGTGTCTGCAAGCTACTAGTCCCTTAATAATTACTTGAGGATTTATTAATCTTGACCTTTATTAAAGACTTGTCTTGTGGATATTCTGTCTCCCAAGCCAGTTCTCTTTTTATTCTTTCTGGATTTATTTTCATTCATATAAAAGCTTTCATATAATTAAAATATTTTAGTTTTAACTTTTGCGATCTCTTCTATTACTTGTTTGGTTGTGGTTTTTCCTCATAAGTATATCTTTATTATGATGTGATCTTTTATATTCAAGTAGTATATCCAGTTAAATCTTACTGCCTTCTGTGGTAGAAACACTAGTTTAAACCTATTTGGTTCCAAACTACTTTTCAGCTTTTTCAGTAGTTCTTGCCAAACACAATCCTTCTTCAACTCGGATAAATCCAATATTCTTGGATTTGTTGAATATTAAACTGCTAAGTTTGATTCCTTTTGAACTCTGCCCTGTAAAAAAAAAAAATTACTCAGCTCCACCCTGCTAGAAATCTACTTTCTTTAACCCTTTAATGTCTTTTTAAATTTGCATCATTTCAAAACAGTTTTTTAAAAATAATGCATCTTAAATTTAGTAATTTATTGTAAATTTGTGGTTTTTCCCGCATTGAAATTTTGATGACATAATATTGCATCATGCAACTATATATATAGTATTGTAAACAAATCATTATGCACACATATTCCTGCCAATACATGCTGAACTTCCCAACAATATGTAACATGCTCTCCTGCCAACACCTGCTTCTTAAGACCTGTACGCTAAGCCAACACCAGCTTGTTAAGACCTGTAGGCGAACTTGACCTTTGGTGGGTTATAATTTGCATTTTGTGTGTTTATTTGGAAAATAATGTAATCACTACAGCTTTAACTCTGTTGCACAACAGATGAAACATGTACAAATGGTTTTTCAAAATTCTCTTCTTTCCTTATGCTTCTACCACCCCCTTATTTTTATTCATCACACCTCCTTGCCCCCAGTTGTACCCAAGGCTACTACCACCACCCACCCTGGATTGTTCCAGCACTCTCCGGGGGCAGTATCTCCCATTTTGGGAACCTCTGAAAGCCATTACCTAGTAGTTTTTGTTGATTTTCTTAACTTTCTCCAGAGTGGGGAAAGAGTGTTGTTTTCAGAAGAGGCAATCTTCTATAAAATTATAGTCACATTTGTGCATCAGAAATTAGGAGACCTGAGATCATTTAGAAACCCATACCTGCCAACTGATACAGTACTCGATAGTAGACATTTAGTAAGTGTCCATTGAATTGTGTGTCCAGGGGCAAGTTGTTTCTCTTCTATAGGGCACAGTTTACTCATATATAAAATAAAATGATCTCTCTGGCCTCATTCAGGGTCTTTTGGTTTGCTGAAGAGCTAAAGACCCTTTTATTGTTAACTGCTAGCCTTACCAATAAAGTCAATGAAATTAAAGTAAACTGAGGCACAAAGTTCCAAACACATTCAGTATATTGGTAAGGCTAGCAGTTAACAATAAAAGCTCCTCAGCAAACCAGAAGACTCTGAACAAGGACAGAAAGATTATTTTTGTAGACAAAAGGAAAAACACCTAAAAGCTGGGAGACAGCATCATAGGTGGAGAAAACAGTATGATTTTTCCTCACTCCTATGATAACTACAAGCTTTGTAAGCAGTCTGGCTGGAAATTGGGAATGGGGAGCTAGCAACAACCTCTCTTTCCTTCCTATCTCTGTTCATCAGTTGAGTCCACCTGTGAAGACAGTTTAGTGAGAGTGGACTTGGATAAAACTAGATTCCTTGATATTCACTTGCATTCTTCAGGGATAACAAATTTCCTTGACACAAAAATAGAACAGTGATTAGCAGGCATTTTCTAAACTTAGTTCAGAGATAGTGAGTGACTTACAGGAAAACTGAATTTCCAGGTTTAACTTTGAGACTAGCAAAATATGACTTTGGCAGTTATGAAACTGTCATTGGTGATACAGAATGGAATCGATAATAAAATAGAATCAATTTGATTTTCCCAATTTTTACCTTATAATCTCTGAGGTCCCTTCCATCTCCAAATAGTCTAACTTCCTTTATAATTTCTAGCAATTGTTACCATTGTGATTTCATTTCTTTCTTTAGATAACTGATGAATTCCCTGTTGCTTTGAATCATGCAATATTCCATTTTGGATAATCAGCTTAAAAAATCATGGTGATAGTAATTACCTGAAATCTTTTGTGGTTTATATACAACAGAGGTGTCAAACATGGAACCCACAACACTCCCAATTGCAATACAAACCTGATTAAAATGTAGTTCCTACCTGATTTTAGTGTTTTGATATATTAATTTTAAAAAGACATTTCTAAACATATGGTTTTTCTACATCAATATGCGGCCCATAGGGATGCTTCTCTAAGTTGTAGTGATCCCCATTTCCATTTGAGTTTTGACATCACTCATAGAGTATACAGAAAGACTTTGAGGCAAGAACAAGCAGACACATCAGTTTGAAAAATACGTAATTTTAAAATGTAAATTAAGATATTTCCCTTTTTTTATTACTTGGCAAGCTAAGACTAGTGTCTAGATTTCTTAGTGCAACTCCAAAATCTGTTGTGACAAATGATGTTTAATCTCCTGTGACAGGCAGTGTGACATATGGAGGCTAGAAAACTGGAACAAAGAAAGCCAGGAGGATCAGACAAGTCCTGTCTCTGATATATAAACTGGCTTTGTGACATTGGGCAAGTTCATCCACCTCTCAGTGCTCCAGAAAGCTCTCTCTGCATTGGTTGACGGAATTCCCTTCATGCCAGTGAAATCACAAGTTCAATCCCTATCCCTGACTTCATGTAGTTTAGAGCAAGTAGCATGTTGATTTCTGTGAGGGTATCTAGTCTTCCTGTATCTAGGGAGGGTCAAGATAGGCAGCTACCTCATTGTATAAGGGTTTTTAGGACACTCTAAAAATGCTGCTTACTACTACTTTTTCTAAGTGTACATTTTTGGACCATAAAATTTGGTTTTCCATTGTGTATTTATTTTGTGATTTCTTGGGTTCCTTATGTTTTGGTGAAGGCTTAAAGCTCCCTGATATACCAAGGCTATAATTTTCAAACCCAGCCTGGGGCACACAATTGCGTGCTCCCAACTCTCATGGTACACTCAACATCCTTCCATGAGTTCTCAATGATCTCTCTCCTTTCTCAACCAACACTTTATATCTGTACCACAAGTAAGCTCTTAATTATATAATATCTTGTTTTTTTCTCCTTGTTCTTGTCTTACTTTTTCAGCTAGCTTTTGAAAGTCAGGAACCATGCAATTTTGTATTTCCTCTATAGTGTCTGGCATAGCATTATTCATATAATAAATATTTGGTTATTATTTGTTAATTTATTTATGTAAAGAAAGGTTTTGTATTGTGTTGCAGTGGTAATTTTTAATCATAGATGTGCATAATAGCATAGTCTCTTTCTGCAATTTTATCGTTATTATTGTTACTTGCTTTTTTCCACTTTGCTTTTCATCTACAAAAGTTAGAGATTTTCACCTGACAAAAGAAACAAAATAACTCTCCTCCCCAACCCCATCCCCAATAATTTATACTTATAGTTCTTTGTAATTGTATGTAATAACCATGATATATTGTGACCCTGTGTCTTTCACCTCCCTCCCCACAGCTGCCTTGTCTTTAGGTATGTTAGGAATGAATTTGTCTATTAGCACCCTGGCAAAAATGTCATTTGTATTTTCGATGAAGAAAAATAGTATTTAGATGATTTAGGCTAGGATTCATACATTGCTATTCAAAATAGCAAATAATAGATTTTTTAATATTGCTGTGAGGTAAGTCGATGGTATAATTTAAGATACTATCTTGGCTTTTGTTCCTCCAACGAATTCCTGAACTCTTAGTTAGCTTGTAGCCTTGGGAAAGTTCTCAAGGTCTGTTGGTCTTCTAAACATACATAAGTAGAAGGAGCAATGGGACTTTCACAAAATGACAGTCACCTTTGTATATATCTCAGGTGTGTGGTTCTTTTCCTCTTGTGTCCTTTCCACCCTCCCCTACACTCATGAGGGACCATGTTTTTGCCTTTCTTATTATCACAAGCTAATAACACACTGCCCTGCACAAAGTAAGCACTTAGTAAAAGCTAATTGACTGACTGAAAAAATTGCCAAATAGAAATGGAGCGTGGCCGAGGTTTTATATGAAAATCAAAACAAAGTGGTAACCAGTAACCTTAGAAAATCCACAGTACAGCAACTGTGGTATGGTATCAAAAGACATGCTTCTTATTTATACATACTACTAACTTTAAAATCCAGGTTGTTTTTATGTCGATATAATCTTTTTAATTAGATACTCTGAATAGCCATAGAATACAGTTTTGTTTTATAAAGGTCCCTGTCAGCATTAAAGTATCTAACCCTGTCTCTCAGACAATAGTGCAATGCATAATAAACTTCTTAAATAATTTTATTTACATTAACTTGGAATGATTTTAAAGGCATAATTTTTCCCCACTGGTAATTTTTTTTTTTGAAGTGAAGGTAAGTGTTCCTGCTCTGCCAGAGAAATTCTGAAAATGAAAATAGTTCTTTCCCCCTCCCTGCCCAAGCACATATGAACCACATAAAACATTTGTATAGATGGGATAGTAGGTATACAAGTGAAAGCTGTTGATATACTCCTGATAGATATACTCTTCTTCTTGATAGCAAAAAGATCTTAGATTTTTCCAAGTCTTTTGATATCTTCTTTTATTTTACATACCTTGAAGATCCATCCTTTCATACCCTTAGAGGTGTATCACCTCCAAGCACAAATCTCCACTATATACCTGATCGAATTTGGCAGCTTTCTCCATCTTTATTCTCTTTGCTGCCGTTAATATTTCCTCTATAAACACTTTAGGGACCATTATTGTGGTCCAAATTTGACAGTTCCACTCTCATAGATGGAGAAAAGTTTGTTGTAATGTAGTTTTTTGCAAATCTTCCTTTTTTTCTACAATTATCTGTTTTTTTCTTTGAAAATCCTTGGGATGAGGGGCGGCCAGGTGGTACAGTGAGTAAGAGCATTGGCCCCGGCGTCGGGAGACCTGGGATCGGTTCTGGCCTCAGATATTCGGCACCCACATAAAAATAACTGGCCATGTAATCTTGAGCAAGTTACTTAACCCCAATTGCTTTAAAAAAATGAAAGAAAAGAAAATCCTGGGGATGACCATTTAATTGAATTTCTTTGAAAGTTTTGTTGGTTTTTTTTTTTAAAGAAAGTTTTGCTTATTTTTGTTCTCTACTGCTTCTTTGTCCTTATAAGATGATACTGTTTACCAGTATTCATTCTAATTCATAAAAGTTTTATAGAGGAGTTTATATTTTAACCTAGTGTTTCCATTAGCAACATTCTTAGACAAAAAAACCACATGTTTTTTGACTAAGGTGCTTTCTGGATCCTTTTGATCTTCTTGTAGCAATTAATTTAGATTGTTTTAAGTTGTGCTTGAAAGGATCATCTGTGCATGAACTGAGGATATCCTTGATGAAGGCATTAGAGGGTAATAAGAAGGTTTTTTCAAATGGTTTTCAAACAGTGGATCATATCTTTACCATCTCACAACTGACCAAAATATATGGAGAACATAAAATCCTATGGTATTTGTCTGTTGATTATAAAAAAAACCACTTGACTCAATAGAGCAAAATGCTACTTTATGTAGATCATGTACAAGATGTCTCCTATGCATGTATGAAGGTCGTCATTCAGGATTCCTTGGAAGCTGTTAAGATAGAAATAACCTTGTTTGATGACAAACAATAGAAAAGGTATAAAATAGTATTAGTCACTGTGATGGAAATGACCCAGTACAGAGTCCAGATCAAAGAGGGTCTCCCCATGAAAAGAACCTGCATGTGCCTCTGTCAGTGGATGGTATTGTGCTGATAGCATCAGGCCCTACGACATTTCAGAGTCTTCTAGAAGAGATCTGTTATTCCTCAAAGGAGTTTTTCCTCTGTGTTTGTGTGTGTGTGTGCACATAGGTATATATATATATATGTATGTATGTTTATGTGTATGTGTATCTGAGACAGACAATATAGATGACAGTGAGCTGGGCCCAGAATTTAAAAGTAAAAGAGAGTAGGCTGGATTGCTTTGGGAAAATTTTGATGAACTTTTACTGATCTCAAGCTTCCTGTAACAGCAAAATCTCATCTTTTTAGTTTTATTTTGTTGTTCATTTCAGTCATGTCCAACTCTTCTGGGTTTTGTTGGCAAAGATACTGGAGTGCTTGCCATTTCCTTCTCTAGGTCATTTTAAAGATGAGGAAACTGAGGCAAACAGGGTTGAGTGACTTGTCCAGGATCACTCAGTAAGTGTCTGAAGCCAGATTTGAACTCAGGTCTTCCTGACTCTAGGCCTGGTGGTCTATCCACTGCTCCACAAACAAGTTACTGGTATTACTCTATGAAAGCAAGACTTGACATATCATTGCCCCGAAGAACTAAATTTGAGTATTACCCAGAGGTCCATGGAAAGGTATATTTGGTGGGAGTAAGTAGGCCACAAAATATAGCATATGAGAAAATCCTTTGAGGAGTAGGAATAAAAGATGTTATCAAGGAAATGGATGACTAAAAGGGAAGATGGGGGCGGCCAGGTAGCACAGCGAGTAAGAGCACCGGCTCCAGTGTTGAGAAGACCTGGAGATCGAATCCCGGGCTCAGACACTTAGCACCCACCCAGAAACACCTGGCCGTGTAACCTTGAGCAAGTTACTTAACCCCAATTGCTTAGGGGTGGCCAGGTGGCTCAGCGAGTAAGAGCACCGGCTCCAGTGTTGGGACGACCTGGAGATCGACTCCCGGGCTCAGACACTCAGCACCACACCCAGAAATAACTGGCCTTGTAACCTTGAGCAAGTTACTTAACCCCGATTGCTTTAAAAAAAAAAAGTAAAAGGGAAGATGGACTGGTCACATGGCAAGAGGAGAGGATGACAAGGGGTGGCCAGAATGCTCCATTGGGCCCCCAAGATGCTGAGATAAAGCAAGGATGGCCACTAGCATGTTGAGTAGCCCCCTGTGACAAACCTTTTGGAGGACACGAATGAGAATTACACAGAATGGGAGGGGATAGGTGGCCATCTCCGTCATTGGAGGAGACTCTCAAATAGATGAGATCCCAGATCCATATGAAAATTTGATTACTAACTGCAAAAGAAGTTTTAAAATTTCATTCAAAGTAAAAGGAATTTACTTTTTTTTTTTGGTCTGTAGATAACCTGGAAAACTGAGAGGATTTTATAAATGTCACGAAGTACTTGAAGTTAAAGTCACTGATCCATAAGCACAATTACTTCACTTCTTATTGGCATATTGTTTTTTATTGTAATACACTAAGATTCTCAGTGGAGTAATATTGATATTATCTCTTCTATTAGGTATAACAACAGAGAAAAAAGTCTAGTGATGGCTTTTAAAAGCCATGATTTTTATTATTACTGAAAAAATGTGTTCCTTCCTTAGTTGTCTTATATAAAGTAAAAAAAATTTTATATAGGAGTGTTTTTTAAAATTTGCTCAAAATTGCTTCTTGTATTTACTAGTAAGTAACAGGGTTTCTTCTCTAATACAGTTCTACTACTTTAGATGGTTAATAACTATACTTTAAGACTTCAGTTATTTCTTTCTGTGGACATTGTCGTGCTGAGATTTATTTTTTTTGCCAACATTCTAATAAGAAAAAGTTGGCTGTATTGCTGAAAACATTTTCCCCCACAGGGAAGAGGACAAAACATGAGGTTCTTGAATATACTTAAATTCACTGTTTAAAAAAAAAGCCTTAAAGTCTCCAATAAAACTGTCACTATGCACTTTTAAAACAAAATAGAGTAATGCCCCACTTATTTGGAAGTCAGGCCTCTAACAGCCTCATCCATTTGGAACATTGCCCAGAATCTGGAATAAGTGAAAAATAAAGTCTCCAATAAGCTAGAAGAGATCATGCAATAATGCCAAGGCACTTACTCCTAAGAGTGGCCCTCATTCACAGACTATTCTTAATTTAGACATAATTTTAATTAACATGGGTATCTGTTTAGGAAGAGGTTTGAAGGAGGAGGACATTGCTACAAGCATCAAGAAATGACAGCTGACGGGAAGGATAGAAAAACTCAAAAAGCAAACACCCTATTTCTTGTAGGGGACCAGAGTCCCACATAGCATTATTTATAATAGATTTAATGTTTCTGGAGGTGGTAATAAGGAGCAAGGAGAAGGCTCCTATAACCTAGCCCAGGGCGAGCGCCTGGTACTGAGAGAGGGTTGGGGCTGACTAGGATACAGTATCCTCTGAAGGGGGCTGGGTTTCTAGGAGCATTGGAAGATGAGTAGTGGGAGATGAAGAGGGCCAGGTCAAAGGGGATTCTCACTACAAAGTGGAGAGTTCTAGGATGGACGATGGAAGGGGAGGTGGGTGAGCAGAAGAAAATGGGGCCTGCTCGCTCCATTATCAGTCTATGATGACTGAGTGCTCATATGGTGCTGGTTTTAGAGTAGTGGACAGTGAATGTAAAACTCTGAAATGTTTGTGTTCAGAAATGGTGCCATGGCACAGGAGACATTCATGCAAACAATTCAGGTTTATATTTTTCATCAGTGGTTTTTCTGAACAACCAGTGAAGGCTGAGTTGTTCCCCCTGTTCTGTTCTTTGTTTTATTACCTTCGGGACTACTGAAAGAACTGGATATTTAGACAGCATACTTCTCACATCTTTGTAACGGGGGAAATGATAGCAGGCAGTCAACAAGCATTTATTAAGGACCTGGAATGCACAGACTGGTGTTTTTTGACTTTGTATTACCAGTGCTCAGCACATTGACAATTCCTGTTTGAATTGGTGACGAATCCTGTGCCACATTTGCATCATCTTTCCTATCCTGCTAACATTTTTTTCTGTGATCAGGTAGAAGCAAAGGCTGGGACATATGAAGGTGAGATGGGACAAGGATGTAACTGCCAGCAGAAAGCAATCTAGGAAAAGAAATATGTGAAGTACTTAAATAGGAAATGATTCGAGAATAGAAAAATTGCTATATAAATGTTGCCTGCTAACCTGCTTGATTTATTGAAGACTTGCAGTCTAACACTCAAACACCTGCTCTTGAAATGATTACATTACAGAGGACCAGGAAGAGCCAGTTAGTATTTCTTTCCAATGTTCTATTCTTTGTCAAAATTTGACTTCACCTTTAAAGCTGTGCATTATTGTTTACTGACACCTCAGTGCCCTGCTTCCTTCCTTCCTCTGCAGAGCTGTCCAGGAAAGTTTTTTTCTTGAAGCAGTATATTATCCCCTTCCTTTAATCAGTCTGAGAACCCTAGTGTACATATTTTTCTTTTATTTCACCCCAGATTGGAAGAATATTAGGGAAATTTAACCAAGAACATGCAGGTTCAGTTTGTAGAACAGAAATAGAAAAGGGACATTTTCGCGGAAAATTATTCCTTTGCAATCATGCTTGATTTAATATGGGCTTTGTGGAAGAACATTACTTTATGAGATAGCTAAGTAATTAACACCTGCCCTTGTAAAATCTCTAAGTCTAAAGCTGACTGAAATATGATAAGGTCTTTGTAATATGCAGAGAAATGGTTCCATTAAAAATTAAATGGAACTTTGTAATGCTAGGGATTGACTTCTTCTCTGCCCTTCTATCTTGATAGTTGTATAGCTCTTGTCAGAGTTTACATTCTTAACTAGGTAACTTTCTCATGGGAGTAACCCAGATGTTACGAAGGATAGTCTGTTGGCAGTTTATAATTTAGTGGAAGGGCATTAAGGTATAAGATAGCTCTTTATTACACTGCTGTTTTTAAATCCATTGACTGTACCTAGGTATTTTCATCAGACAGTATATCTGTTTCACTTCCCACTAGAATAGATATCCCTCTATAAAGGATGCAAGTAACTTTAATCTATAAAATACTTCTGAATGCCACAATATCACTTTGACTCTATGCTATTGATTCATACTAAAAAGCTTTGCTGAATAACCCAACACCTCTTGATTTGGCTGTAACAAATTATATTATGGACCGTTCGTAATAAAGTGAGAACATTAGGGATTTGAGGAAACATTTTTAACTGTCCTTAAAAATAAATATTTTTCATAGTGTACCTATAATAAAATGAGTTTAAATGTGTGTTTTATATTTTTTAGTTTCATTTAAATTTTTCTTAGAATTCTCTGTTATTTTCAAGAAACCTCTCTAACTCCCAAGAAACCTATCAGCTCTCTTCCTAGGACTGGCCTAAACTCTCAACTCAATTTTGCTGTTTGTATCAACAGCTAGTTTGAAAAGTTAGCAAGTATTGAAGTCAACTAGAGTTTACACTTGACTCCAATTAACATAAGTAACTGAAGGAGGAAGAAATACTAAAAAGAATATAACAGAAAATTACCCCCCTTGGTGGGGTGAAAAGAAGGGAGAGAAAAACAATATGCATCTTGTGCTTACTTTTTAAAAAGATTCCCCATGTTGTATTTTTCTGCTGTGCCATAAAGAAGAGTCAGGGACTGCAGGGAGAAAGAAAAAGAAGATGTGGATGTCTCTGTATTTAGTAAAAACAATCTCAACAGGGAAAATATATGATCTATGGCTCCAGACAAAGATTTTGCTGAGAGAGCTTGAAGGTTGAGAAACATACAGCAAAGAAAAGGATTTTTATTCTAAACCGAGACTCCCAATAAATGGATAAAGGGGAAAATTAACTGTCAGTTTGTTTTTAATTTTAAGTGGAAAAGTTGGTGCTTAAATCAGCTAATTTAAGCAGGCATTCAACAGTATTTGTTAAGCTCCTACTTTGTTCCAGGGCCTGTGCAAAGTGCTGGGGATACAAAGAAAGGACACATACACATACATGCACACATGCACACAGAGTACTAAATTACTAGATCAACTTTTTGAGAGATGAAGGGCTTACAGTGTAAAAAAGAAAGCCATGAAGTAAAGTGTGTGTCAACCTAGGATTATGTGTTTAGTTGGGCCCACAGAAGCAAAAGGGCATGGGAGAGATGTATAGCGCAGAGTTTAATACAAACAATGTTGTGAATGGAAAATAGGTTGCTATTTTGCCAGAATTTGGACCAGGAAAGCTTAAAATGAGTTTAACCCAGTGTATTGATAGACTAGAAAATGTCTTTATATGGTGATGATGATGATTATGATGGTGGTAATGATAAACACTTGCCATTATATCTTTGTACTTTGTCCCTGGGTCATTTGATCTCCAGCGTAATACTACCTCCAGTGCCCTGGTAGTTTGCTTCCTTGAAGAAACCCTTTATTTAACTCCCCATGTTTTCAACTGGATTTATTCTACCGTGATTGGGCCTTGGTATGAGCTGGGAAAGGAAAATTGCTCCCTTGCCTCAACTGGCTTGCAATTTATAAGATGAGATTCATCCCTCTTCCCTTTAGGAATAACATATTCTTCTCTTAGGTGGCCCCCTTGTGATTCACTATTGTTGCTTGTGTTCACCAAGAAACTCTCTGATTACCTGAACTCACCAAGCAGAGTGGAAGGGTCCCCAAGGACCGGTACTTTAGAACTAAAAAGGACCAGTCCAACTCCTCTATTTTATAGTTGAAGAAGCTGAGAAAGTTGAAGTCCCTTGACTAAGGGCACACCGACAGTGAGCTACCATCTCAGTAAGACAGGGTTACTACAGGGATTAAGTAGGGCCTGGTGACACTAATGACATCCATGCTAGGCATAAAAGGCTATGGTTGTATTTGAGTGCTTATGATTTGCACAGCAAATAAATACTCTTACATTACTTATAAAGGATTCCTTTAAATATCTTACTATGCATATGACTGTAAATTGTTCTTATATAAAGTATAAACTTGGCTTAGCTTCCAAGTATACCACCAATAAGAACTAAACAGGCCCAAAATATGCTATGCCACCTCCAAGTGGAGAGGTGATGGGTGACTCAAAGTTCATATTAAGCCTTTCTTTTTTTTTAGATGTTACCAGTTCTGGAGTTTGTTTTGCTTGACAACACGTTTATAACAAAATCCTGAAAATAAAATAAACTGAATTTAAAAATTAAACTGGCCAGTGAGCTGTGCATTACTAGATCTGGAAAGAAGGAAATAAAGGGACTCCAGAACTGTCTAAAGATGTTACAAATTCAGTGTACTTTCTATATTTGGTTTAAGTGGTAGGTCAGACTTCAGTGTCAACTTTTTAAGGTATCTGTATCTTTGACCATATTCAGGTAGCCACAAGAACATTTCAACTACAAGTAGTGAACTACCTACCTTATAATCACAGTATTAATTAAAATTATTTGAGAGAACCTGTTGATTTCAGTTCTGTAGACATCTATAGTTTTTAAATTTTAAAATGTGATTTAACATTTGTAAATTATTATCTGTTCTTTCTTTTGACTCTTAGAAAACGAAGTTTCTCACTGTGTCCCAAATAATAGATATTAATAATCAGAGTATCCTTTTCATCAAAAAGAGAAAATATGAGCAACCTATATAAGAGTGGATGTGTAATACACTTGGAAAAGTACCAGCTAAAATTGTGAAGTAGGTGAAATAGACATTTTGTGCCTTTGGCAATTCTTTGTCATATTTTCCTTCTTGACTAGACTTAGATCCTTTCATTGTCTATCTGCTGTTCTTAGGTAAGCATTAGATATTTAAATCAGTGGGGACTTTGTATATTAAGTCTTATTTCTCATTGTGGAATGAAAAATCTGTTGACTGCTAAAGAAATTTCAGGCATCAGTCAATGGTCAGGTATTTAGATGACAAGAGAAGAAATAAGGGCCTTAAAATCACATCATGGATAGACTTTAAGCCAGATAGGATTATTATTTTTTTTAACTACACAAGTATGAGATAGGAAATGACTGAATATAAGTGACTTTAAATTATCTGGGACATAACAGCATACCTGGGTCAGCAGCATTTAAAAGCTTGATTGTATAATTTAAGAACAATGCTTGTAAGAATCCCAAGGTATTTCTCCTATTATAGACCATATTAGAATACGTTACATTAGTTAAAAGGAAAAGGAGAACAATTAGACCTTAGAAGAGAGCAATAAAGATGGTTTAAAGGTTGAAAAAGTATATTGGTGAGTTTAATGGAATTATTTAGGTTGGACACTTAAACTTCCATTTATCCAGAATAGCCAAAAAGTTTAGACTAAACTTATAATATATGTAATATTAATAGTGATGAGACACTTCCAGATTCCAAACATTTTTCTGAACCATCAAAGATATAATTATGTTCAACACAGTTTATATTTACTTTATTCTACTCTGGAAAAATGGTAATCCATGTATGATATCCTTGTCAGCTCTCACTTAACCAGAATATATTCCTCTCCAACGGTTCTGAATAGGCAGAAGTATGTCATATAAAGTATTATTTGTATGGAGATTGTTTACCATATGGAAAAAAGGAATTAAGACATAGAATCTTTAGGTGTTTTTTAGGAAAAATTAGTCATGTTGGAAATGTTTAACTCCTGTTTATCCCATAATCTGGGAGATTTAACACAACCCCCAAAAGCCTCAAAGTGAAATGAAAAGAGCCTTGGGTCTAGAGTCTCGGATTCAGATGTTACCTGATGCTTGATACCTGTGTGACCTTGGGCTCAACCTCCCTGGCCAATGGTTTCCTCATCTGTAAAGTGAGGAAATTGCACTAGTCGGCTTCTGAGGTCCTATGCAGTTCTCTATCTATATCTATGTCTATATCTATAATCTTTTGGCCCCTTTCTGTCTTGGAAGTATTTGGAGAAACTGAAGTCAAAATCCCATAGATTCCATAAAGTGAAGGATGGAGTTAAAAAAATGCTTTCTTATCTTACCATCAAACTACAAACATAAATTCATTTAGAAAAAAAAGCTGACAAGCAAATTAAGTCTAAGGCAATAAACAGAGATTGGTGCATTCTTGTTTTTTTTAATTGTCTTTTTCCCTTAAGAGAAAAAGAATTTGGTGTGGCACTTTATGAGCAATATAGACAGTTATGAGCATCTCTTTCTAATGTACCTAATTCCTAGAGATGACCTCTGTCCTTGTTGCATATAACCATTCATAGGACTTAGTGTGAAACTCAGTTTGTAAACTCTGTTTCTATTGTATTGTTTCAAGGAGGACAGGAACCATCTTCTGCCTCCTTTTGTATCCCCAGCACGTAGCACAGTGCCTGGCACAATATAGATACTTAATAAAGGTTTATTGATTCGTAGAAAAGGGAGGATTTGTATCTCATTGTAATGTATTATTTCTTAACTAGTATTTGGCACATCTTGAAACTTCACATTTGAAGGACACAAAATAATATAAAGATAACATTTCTTTTAAAATCCATTTGGAAAGATGGCTGTTTCTTAACCTGAAAAACACAATCTCATCATTCAGTTGGTATAGGACTAATTGCCAAGAAAGAGTAATGTAAGGGGGTGGCTAGGTGATGCAGTGAATAGAGCACCGGCCCTGGAGTCAGGAGGACCTGAGTTCAAATGCGGCCTCAGACACTTGATACAAATACTAGCCATGTGACTTTGGGCAAGTCACTTAACCCCAATTGCCCTCCAAAAAGCAAAAAAAAAAAAGAGTAGTATAAGGATGAAGAGAAATGGATTTTCATATAAAAAGAAAAAAGAGAAAATTCCTTGGATTGAATATTTATAATTCAGGTCCTATTAAGGATTATACTATCAATGTATACTTTCGGCAATGTCTCAGAGCTTGAAAAACATTTAGAAAGAAGAAGGAAATGTATAACTCTACATAGATTGTTAATTATTTTTATTTTTATTACATATTGTACATTAATAAAATATGAAATAATATTAAATATAATTTTTAAATATTAAAGTAAACAAATTATTTTTTAATTACCCCGAAATAACTTACTCAACAAATAGCACCTGGATTCCAACCACATCATGTATTTAGTTAGCTACATAGGACTAGTTCTGTATTTAATTATATATTTGTACCATAAAACTTGTGGAAAGCATCTACTATCCTTCAGTCAGCATGTAGTGGGGTCATAAGTGGGAGGTAAATGAAAGCTCCTGCAGAGTAGAAAGTTAATTTGATTTGGTGACTTTACTGTTGGCTTTCAAATATTGTACATCTGGTAAGTCATAGGTTCATGCTTACTTAATTCGCAGTACTGCTACTAAAGTTTAAACTCCTTGCCAATACTTTACTCTAAATGAAACGGAAGACTATTTTCAGTTCTTAATTGCTGTTCCTTCTAACTTTTAATTAAGGGACAAAGTTACAGGAATTCTAATAGAAGGATTTCTTGGCATAAAAATGTTTTAAGTGGATCACTTTTTAGCTCATTCTTTTTTTTTTAAGCAGTTGGGGTTAAGTAACTTGCCCAAGGTTACACAGCCAGTTTTTTTATGTGGGTGTTAAGTATCTGAGGCCAGAACCCATCCCAGGTCCCCCCAACTCCAGGGCAGCGCTCTTGCTCACTGTGCCACCTAGCTGCCCCTTTAGCTCATTCTTAAAAAAAAAAAAAAAAGTAGTAGTACCCTTAAATAGTGGCTTGCACATAGAGACTTGAAAAAATATATGTTGACTTAAATTGATAAAAATTCTTTTAATAACATATCACATATTGCTTCATTGACTGAGAAAAAAATTATTCTCTGGTAAGTTCTACAATGATTTTTGTCTTTAGTTTTTTAGTTTCAGGGTTAAAATTGTATTCTTTTTAAAAACCAAAAGGGAATTTTAAATATGGTTACCATGTATGGGGCTTCCTGGTGACCAGGTAATCCAAAATCTGAATTTTACTATGAAAATTATAAAAGAACAAACAGTGAAAATGTAAAACTTAGGTGAGATCTTACTTATCCCAAACACATGCAGTTGGATTATCTTGTGCAATATATGATATTGTTCTTATAATTTGTTTTTTAGCTTTTGCCAGTCATCTGGCATGGTCATGCTATGGAAAGATACACAATACAGAGTAACATAAGGAGGCAACATGACATGAAGGAAAGAATATTGGTTTTTAAGAGACAATAAACCAAGGATTTTTGAGTCCTCTGCTTTGAGTCCTTTGTTTGGCCTTGAGCGTGTCCCTTGAGCCCTTGGGACATCAGTTTCTTAATTTTAGGCTAAATGGGTGACCTGTGAAGTCCTTTCCAACTCAAAAATTCTATGATTGTGAGACAGTTGTAAATATGGAAGTATTAACTCAAGTCAGCCAGTCAGATTGTTACTTTCTAGTTCCCTTCAGGGTAAGAATTCTTAACCTGAGGTCCTGTGACTTTTTCAAAACTGTTTTGATAGCTGTATTTCCATATAACTGGTTTCTTTTTCAATCCCATATATTTTATTTTATGCATTTAAAAACGGTTTTCTGAGGAGGAGCCTATAGGCTTTGGTAATTCACCAAAGCAGGGTCTGTGGCACAAAGAAGGTTAAGAACCCCAGCTTTAGAGTATAAAATTAATGGTTATTATAGGTAGAATAATTTCTTAATAACACCGGAGAAAGGTATTGAACAGGCTTATTTATTGTGTTATATCTTGAACTATTTGTTGATCATGAATCTCCTTGAATAGCACTATTTACAGTTGTAGTTTTTATGCTTGATATGAAAGATTTTATAGTTACACATGACAAGTAAAGTTTTCTACAGTGTTTTCAATATTAGAGACATTCATGTAGAAGAGAGAGGTAGGGTAGAAATAAACCAGGAAAAAAATGAGAATGTACATAGGTACAAGTGATAACAGAGAATTGTCTTTACAAAAAGGCTTTATTCAAATTTGCTTTATTCAGATTTGTTGAGGGATTTATATTGCAGTGAAAAGTATTGGTTTGCTATAAATTAACTTGCCAGAATTATCTGTTAGTAAGTCACCTCTTCCAGATGTCTAGATTCCTGGAGAGATCATCAATACTGGCTGGGTGACAGTAGGAGAGCTCTTAGAATGTTCCTTAGCACTTGACTAACTTTGTTGCTAACAACAAAACAAGTGGCAAAGAATGTAGAAAAGACCACCAAGTTGTTTGTTTCATTGACTGCAACAAATAAAGAGCCAAGGGAGACATAGATGAGGCATCCACTGTCAGTCATGAAGGAGCATAGGACACAGCCAGTGAAAATGCTGTGAGTCAGAGATGGCAGGGATGCCAATGCTGCTGGACCACAAGGTGTATAAAAGTCAGGTTTAAGAAGACTGGAAAGGGAGGAAGGAATCAGGTTATGAAAGCTTTTAAAAACCAAACAGGATTTTCTTTTTGATCTTGGGTGTTAGTAGGGAGCCATAGAGCTTATTGGATTGGGAGGAAGGTGGAGTATAGTATGGTTAGTCCTTTGCTTTAGGAATATCACTTTAGTGGTCTCAGTGGTGGGTATGTTAGAGCAGGACTAGATTTGTAGCAGGAAGTCTAACACCAATAGGCTATTTCAGTGGTCCAACTGTAAGGTGATGAGAGCCTGCACCAGAATGTTTGCAGTGTCAAAGGAGAGAGAGAGAGAACATATGCTAGATACTTTAAGAAGGCAGAAATAACAAGATTTGACCACTGATTGGATATGGGGAGTGAGAGAGAGTGAGGAGTCAAGGATAACACCTAGGTTATGAACCTGGGTGACTGAAGGATGATGCACAGTAATAGGCAAGTTAGAAAGAGATGCTAGTTGGGAGAGGGTAGTGGTGATGGGGGCAATAATGAGTTCAGTTTTAGATATGTTGAGTTTAAGATGTCAATGGACTAACCAGTTTAAGATGTTGAATAGGCAGTTGGAGATGCAAGACTGAAGGTTAGAAGAAAGGCTAGAGGTAAACAAACCTGATGCAGAAATGATCGTTGAAACTATGGAAGCTAATGAGATCAAGGGAAATAGTATAGAGGAAGAAAAAAAGAGGGCCCAGGACAGAGCCTTAGGGATCCCCCATGGTTATCAGACATGACCTGGGTGAGGATCCAGCAAAAGAGAGGGGAGTCATCAGATAGGAGAAGAGCCAGGAGAGAGCAGTATCATGGGATTTTTAAGGAGAAGACGGGCATCAACTGTGTCAAAGACTACAGAGAGGTCAAGAAGAATGAGAATTGAAAAAAAAAGCCATTCAATTTGGCAGTTAGGTGGTTATTCATGACTTTGGAGAGAGCAGTTTGATTGAATGATGAAGTCAGAAGTCAAATTACAGAGAGTTAAGAAGAGAATGAGAGCCAGGTGGCTCAGCGAGTAAGAGCACCGGCTCCAGTGTCAGGATGACCTGGATCAAATCCGGGCTCAGATACTCAGCACCACACCCAGAAATAACTGGCCGTGTAACCTTGAGCAAGTTAACCCCGATTGCTTTAAAAAAAAAAAAAAAGAAGAAGAGAATGAGAGGAATGGAAGTGGAGGCACCAATTATGGATGGCCTTCTCAAAAAAGAAGGAAAGATATAGGACAGTAGCCAGCAAGGATGGATAGATGGATCAAATGAGGCTCTTTTGAAGATGGTAGTAGACGTGGGCACCTATTTGTAAGCAATAGGAAAGCATCCAGTGACAGGAAGCAACTGAAGACAGAGATTGATAGGTATGATAAGGAGCAGTTTGCTAAAGAAGATAGGCTGAAGTGAGGCTACTTGTGCATGTAGAGGGATTTGTCTTGGCAAGAAGGGCTTCCTCGTTATGTGAAATAGGGGTGAAGAAGGTGGAAATAGTGGCAAAAACTTCTTCTGACTAATAGGAGATGAGGAAAAGGGGGAAGAAGAGACCCTCTGTGAATGGCCTCCTTTTTTTTCAGTGAAATATGAAGCTATGAAGCAAAGTCTTCATCTAAGAGGGAGGGGCTGTGGGAAGTTTGGATTTGATGTGTGTATTTTTAAAATCCTTTTATGTTCAAAGTAATCAAAGGGAAGGTGTTTTATAGGCTTTAGAGCTGGAAGGAAGCAAACAGTTAAATAATTACGAATAATGCTGACAAGAAACCATGTATGAAGGTGAATGTAGTCCTATTCCAAGTGTTTTACCTTCTGTCTCTCCTGGTTTGTCTCATATTTGTGGTGAAGGAAATGTACGTAACAATTTATTAGTCATCCGAATTTCCATGTTACCATTGATATAATAAGGAGTGAGATTTCCATTGAAGAATTGTTTTCAGAGAATTCACAGGTAAGGTCTTAACGAGTAGTTAGGGACACAGGAAATAGGGAAGAGTGTACAAATGTTGCTGGGCAGACAAGTGTCCCTTATTCCCTCACTGCTTTGTGTGCATCTGATGCACAGATTGTAGATTTTCGTGGGCACTAGTAACCTAATGCTTTTAGACAACTGTATAGAGGAAGTACCTCTCCAGGTTAGTCTCTCATCAAATGTTTCTTCATTGGGAAAATAAAGAGTGGGCTTCCAGAATTGGAATCCTTCTGCTTGTACATATTAATAATTAATTCATAATTCAGGTATTTGTAAATAAAGAGCTGTCAATATTTACAAGAACATAGTGAGACAAGCCAGTTGAATCCTACTGTTATAGGAAAGAAATGCTCCTTTGTCTGTGACAAGCATTGAGGGGAGGTGTATGTGGCACTTAAAAAAGAAAAAATTAAAAGAAAGCATCTTGTGTTTACATTGTACCTTCAAGTTTTATTAATTTAGCTGATAAACTATGTATCTGGATAATTAAAATGTCTCATTCTCTAGAGGCAAACAGTATGACTTGTTTAGCCATCCACCTTATCAAAACGTGTAGTTGGATCAGAAATGAAGCTGTTTAAGGGCGGCTGGGTGGCGCAGTAAATAGAGCACCAGTCCTGGAGTCAGGAGGACCTGAGTTCAAATTCGGCCTCAGACACTTAACACAAAAACTAGCCATGTGACCCTGGGCAAGTCACTTAACCCCAATTGCCCTCCAAAAAGCAAAAACAAAAACAAACCAAAAAAAAGAAATGAAGCTGTTTGACATTGGGACTTCAGGAAAGTAGTTGAGAAAGGGAGGCATTGTCATTACTTGGTCTTCAGTCATTCTAGTACTTACTGGTTTCTAGGTGTATCATCTGTGTGTATACACAGGAACATCAAATAAATGTGGCATACCTGTCATATATATTCTGACTTCCTTGTATGTCCCTGCCTCTTTGCAGATAGACAAGAGTTTCTGAAAATTTGTAGCTTGTGATATGTTTTCCTACCATTTTCTTGCCATCGGTGTTTACTCTAGTTTGCACCTCCAGCGCAGCACCCCAGCCTCTATCCTTCCTCTCTCATTGATGAGAGTCTTTTCATTGACGTGACTGTTTCAAGTTAATTAAGATACATAAGATGCTTTGCAAGCCTTAAATTGCTATGTAAATACTAGTTATTATTTCTTGCTCAACCCAGACTCTCATGCTGCTGCTCTCTTGAGTTCATGTGTAAAATAAGAATCAAGTTAGAAAATGTGTATGGAATGTTTTACAAACCTTAAAAGTGTTGAGTGCTAATCATTAATTTGTTCTTATCTGTTTTGATGATGTTCAAACAGAAACAGAGGACAGCTCACTATTTTTTACCTTTTATATACAGCTATATACATATACAAATATATACATACATTTTATATGCAATTCACTAATTTTATATTTAATATTCTGCAGACTCTTACTCAAATGGTAAAATTTCTACTTTTGTTATAATTGAGAAAAAGCAGTAGGATGCAAACTCATCTTCTATTGGTGGACTGTGAGAGTTTTGGGATAGCATCTTTTAAAACATTCTCAGATGTTTATGTATTAATATTATCTTTGAGCAATTGTGATTGATTTATCTGTTAAATTCTCAAGGATGTATTGAGATTTGTATTTGTAGTACGGGGATTTGTCAACTATTAGTTTATGGAAGAGCAAGGTTCGGTTGTATAATTCTAGTCACAGGCTTGCTAAGTTATTTGATAAGTGCTAAATTTTTGTATATTTGTATAAATGTTTGTATACTTGTAATTTTGTATAGTTAAAGCACTTATTATAGAGTATTTGCTGTGCATCATACACTATGCTAAATGCTGGGAATAGAAATACAAGTAAACAAGGCAGTGCCTACCCTTACATGGTTTATATTCAGAGGAGAATGAACACATAAAGGGAAGCTGGAGAGGAGGGGTATTTGTACAGAGATTAAGGGGGTAAAAAATAGTCCCTTAAACCAAGAATGAAAAGGGCATGGTCTAGGTACCTAATGAAATGGTGATACAGGTTAAAGATGCACCAATTAGGAGAATGGATTTCAGATCAAAGGCATCTCCTGCATGAGAAGGCTGTTGGTGAGAAGGTTGAGAGGGTGGAGTGGGGAAGATAACCTACAGTGTTGTTTTGCACAGTGTCTACTGTTCCTTTTGAAAAATCATCATGAATAGATTTCTCCAGGTTCCTTAAGGATAACCTTGTATAATTTTTCTTCCATCACAAAACCTCTCCATTTCCATAAGCAGGTTCTCATTGTCTTATTCTCCCTACCCTTCCTATAAGTGTTCCACTGCAAAAAAACGAAAACAAAAACAAACTCAGTTATGTTGGTGACCCCCTGTTCTTCAGTCATGATAATGACGAGATTGACCTACAAAAACAAATGTAAAAAACAAGCATTTAGTTTCAAGAAAACTTATCCCATGTAGGAAATAAGCAGTAGTATTCTGTACTCATGGAATTTACCCAGTAATACTTTAAGTAATACTTTACCATCTTTACAAATAGAACTCAAGCTCATCACAGTACTCAATCTGCCCTGAAGGTGACAAGAAAATAAATAACTTTGAAACTGGACATAGACCATTATCTAACACCATATACCAAAATCAAGTCTAAATGGGTTCATGATCTAGGTATAAAGGTTGATACTGTAAGCAGTCTGCTAAAACAAGGAATAGTTTACCTATCAGACTTGTGGAGAGGGAATGACTTTATGACGAAACAGGAATTAGCGAACATTATAAAATGTAAAATGGATAATTTTGACTACATGAAATTGAAAAGTTTATGTACAAATAAAGCCAATGTAACCAAGATTAGGAGGGAGGTAGGAAATTGGGAAAGAATCTTTACAACCTATGTCTCTGACAAAGGACTCATCTCTAAAATATACAGAGAACTGAGTCAAATTTATAAGAATACAAGTCATTCCCCAATTGATAAATGGTCAAAGGATATGAACAGGCAGTTTTCAGAGAAAGAAATTACAGCTATCTATAAGCACATGAAGAAATGCTCTAATTCACTATTGATTAGAGAAATGCAAATCAAAACAACTCTGAGGTACCACATCTCACCAGTTAGATTGGCTAAGATGACAAAACAGGAAAATGACAAATGCTGGAGAGGATGTGGGCAAACTGGAACACTAATGCATTGTTGGTGGAGTTGTGAACTGATCCAGCCTTTCTGGAAAGCAATCTGGAACTATGCCCAAAGGGCTATAAATACTTTCATACCCTTTGATCCAGCAATACCACTCCTAGGGTTATATCCCAAAGAGATCATAGAAATGGGAGAAAGACCCATATGTACAAAAATGTTTATAGCAACTCTTTTTGTTGTGGCAAAGAATTGGAAATTAAGGGGGTGTCCATCAATTGGGGAATGGCTGAACAAGTTGTGGTATATGCATGTTATGGAATATTATTACGCTATAAGAAACGGGGAGCAGGCGGTCTTCATATTTACCTGGAGAGGCTTAAAAGAACTGATGCTGAGTGAGAATAGTAGAACCAGGAGGAATTTGTACACAATTACAGACACAACGTATGTGTGATGACCAACTTTGATAGACTGGTCTCTTCTCAACAATGCAGGGATATAAGTCAATCCCAAAAGACGCATGATGGAGAGAAAAACGTGCATCCAGAGAAAGAACTAGAAAGAACTAAATTTATATCCAGGTGGAAGCAAAATACCTGATCTTTTTCGTTCTCTTATTAGATTTTATGTCCTCTTTACCATTTTTCATTCCAGCTGGTACAATCCATCCTTATAACCTGACCATTGTATAATGTGAAAGTATTTACAGATCCTATACTTGATTATAAGACGCCATGGGGGGGGAGGGGAAGGAGGGGGACAAAATGTGAAATTCAAGGAATTGTGGAATTGAATCCTGTAAACTAAAAGGAAACAAACAAATTAATAAATTAAAAATTGAATTAAAAAAAAAGAATTCACTCATGTCATGTGCACAGAAAAAAAAAAGAAAAGAAATAACTTTGGCAATATCATATTCAGCAAAAAGGAAACATACGAATAATAAAAGTCTTGAGTTTTCGTCTGCTTAGATAAAAGTCCATTTCATTAGAGTTCTATTTTGAGATTCTCTTCTTAAAATTAATGTGTTTCTTAAACATTGCTTCTAGATATTGGGTATATGCAAAAGGATATTTTTCTAGGAGAACTGCCCCCCCAAATTAAACACTAACCAAAGTTGTTTCAAAGCACATTATAAATTAAACACTCTAGCGATGAATTTGATTATAGTTCAGGTTTGATGTCACCAGTAATTTTCAAACCATGATAGGGGTAGTTACAGAGAATCTGTAAATAGGATTATATGTTCCTGCCATAAATCCAACTAAAGTTTTTTTTTTCTATTTTTTTATATGACTAATAAAAAGGATTTGATCAGTTAAATAAAATCTTTTCATCTTAATATAGCTACACTCCTTAACCTCGGTCTTCCATGCTTATGTATAAACACTTCTACTTTAGGACTTGTTGGCTATCAGTATATAGTTTTTAAAGCCCAGAATTAATATAGACCAATTAAACTGTTAAGTTTCTATCTCCTGGGAAAGATTTTGCATCAGCAATCTTTATATCAATGATATAAAATTTGAAATGAAGCCTTGTAATGCATTTGTAAGTAGTTGCTAGATCAGGGTGAGGGGCCTTGTTTGTACCATTAGTTAGAGTTTAGTGCTCCAATCCATCTTCAGAGTGAATAGATTTATTGGACCGTTTAATGAATGGATTTATAATCATGACAGCAATTTTTAATGTTTCCCAATATGTCATGTAAATGTGATACAAAGTTTGAAAAAATGGAAAATCCAATTATTTCATTCAAAAATATTAATAACTGTAGTAATAGCCTAATGGAAACCATATTTTCAGAGTGTTTGGGCAACTTGCCAGTGATTCCTTTAACCATGAGAACTTGAATCAAGATTAAAAATTTTGACTTTGTGTAAAAAGTCCACTTAGTAAGGAATGATTTCTCTGGTTCCACACTCCATCTAGTAGCATGAATCTAAGTCCATTTAGTGGACTGAAATTCTGAATTTGCGTTTACTATATTTCTGTAGATACTCATAAAGATATTTTGTACTTTCTCTGATTCTGCACTGGCAGAATGTAGGTTGGCGCATCTAGGAGTAATGATACTTCTGCCACTCACCTCACACTGTTGGAAAGAAAGTTCTTTGAAGTCCAATATAAATGTAAACATTTATTTATTTGTTCATTATGGTCACTAGAAAGTGAGCTGAGCAGAAATTAAAGTTACCATGTTTGAGAGCAGCATGGAGAGGCAGTATGGCATAATGAATAGAGAGCCAGAAAGGCTATGAGTTCAAATATGCCACTGACACACTTCTCAGTTGTAGCAGCAAGCACCCCAAGCTCGTCCTCAGGGTTTGCTGCCCATACAGGTTCTTGGATCTGCTTTGTTAAAGGAAAGCAACTCAAAATGGGTTAACAAGCTTACTTTAATCAGTCAGACATATATCGTTTACCTTGTTCAGGAGAAAAGGTCAGCACCCTGAACCTCAAAGTATACAGGCATAATTATCAAGACAGAAACATCAAGTAGACAGATTTCCAAACTGTCCAACCATTACATCCATACCCAGTCAACATCTGGGTTTCCACATTCTGGGTTTTTCAAAGCCGGGGGACTCTCAACAACGGCTTCCCAGAATTCAGATCAAATCACAGAATACTTCTCAAAGTGAGTCCCAAAACAAAGCTACACATCAGGGCTTATATAGCCTTCTCCTGGCTCAGAGAATGTAACAACCTTATTGACCCACTGGCCAATCAAAAAGTATCTACTGAAAAACAAGCCTCCCTCCCCAGGCTTCTGGTGCACTTTAGCCTAGGGGCAGGGAAGATCTTTAAAATTTACATTCGCATTACATCAGTGCTCTGGGCAATTCTAATAATAGCTAGCTTTAAAGCACTTTAAAGTTTGCTAAGGGCTTATTATATATGTCATTTGATTCTTACATTAACAATGTGATGTATTGTTATTAACATTAATATTAATCATGTGACTTGCCATGGTCCCACAGCTAAGTAAATGTCTGAGGCAGGATTTAAACTCAGGCCTTCCTGACTCCCAAGTCCAGCCCTTATCCACTGAGCTACCTAGCTGCCTGTAGAGGTTACAAAGAAGGTGCCATCATGCATCAGTAGAAAACCAGGAGCTCTCTATCCCAGTGAAGTCACAAGCCTAACCCCTCCCCTCTACTTACGGCACAGTAGTGAACCAGAAGCCCCAAGCTGTATTCACAATATTGCCATCTCTGCATCAGCAAATACAGTAGAACATCTCTAAAACATTATAATTTGGGTAGCTATGATTATGACTATATTTTTAAATGATTTGAGCTTTTATAAAATGGTCTTTCAGTTATTATTGAAAAGGCATCATCAGAGGAGACATCATCAAGAGATTTTATTTTCAATGTTGTGTCTAGCTTGAACAATAAAACCTTTCTTCCATATTATTTGTGTTTATTAATTATTGGATTTTATTGGTGTCTAAATGTTTTAAGATTTGTCTTTTATAATCTAAATTATATGTTACTATTTTTAAGAATCCTAAAACATCAGTATACATGTTTATCCAAAAATCTCTGACTCTCCCATAGGACAAGCACTGTATATGAATAGTTCGTATAGTACTTTGATATACGTTTATATCATTTGGTTCTTTTATATTTTTAGGAGCACATCTTTAAAGAATTGGTAGATAATCTTTTCAGTTAGGAATGTTCAGACTATAGCTATGTTTTTCCTCTATACTTGAAGGCCTGGTTGATGCCTACCCCTCCCCATAGAATAAGAGTATATATCTAAATTTTTAAAAGTTATTTCAGTATTTCCCAAGCATTTTATTTTAAATGTACCCTATAAATAAGGCACATTTGTAAACTTCTACAGTTGATATGGTATAAGGAAAAGGAGAGCCAGTGGAAGCAGACCAAGGAAGTCAGCTAGAAAAAAATAAATATGCTCACCAAGATGTGAGGGTGATGGGAACAGAGCCTTAGAACAGAATGGGAGTTGGGGGAGTGAGTTCAGGGTTGCAGAGAAGAAAGATGGTGAGAAAAAAAAGATGAATAGTAGAGAAAAACTTCCCACTTAGAATGAATAGCAAGCATTTATTAGAGCACTTTAAAGTTTGCAGAGTGCTTTTTGTTTGTTAACTTAAAACAGCCTTGTGAGGTTGTGTAGCTGCTGTTGTCATATCCCAATTTTATAGATGAAGAAACTGAGGCTAAGAGATTATGTGACTTTGTCCAGGGGCACACAACTAGTGTCTGAGGTGAACTCAAATCTGCCTGACTCATGCTCCATCTAGCTGCCGTTAAAAATTATTCACTGTTGATTTAGGATCAGCTAAGCTATTTGTCAGTTTATGTGCTTCTGTAAATTATTTCTTTATTCATAGGAAATCCTGGTTCCCTTCAAAAGTGCCTTACTTTGGTAGTGTATCATGTACAGTATACTTTGGGCAGAGGGAGCAATCAGGGTTAAATGACTCGCCCAAAGTCTCACAGCTAACTCTCTGAGGCTGGATTTGCACTTAGGTCCTCTTAACTCCACAGTCAGTGCTGTATCCACTGCACCACCTAGTGGGCCCCTACAGACAACTTTTAAAACTTCTTCAACATGTGTCAAGTCATTAAGATATTCAGAACACCCTGGTGAGCATAAGTGCTTATCCAGCAACTGCCTTGGAAATTAGAGAGATGGTACCGTAGTCAAGAGTAACACCTGTTTGGAGCATGAGCCAACTGATGGCTACAGAACACTATAGAACAGGATCATGGAAAATCAGCAGCAGTAATACCTACATACACACATGTTGTGTGCCAGGTACTGTGCCTATAAGTGCAATGCAACATGGAACTGACCTGTACCCAGTATGTACCGTATGCCACTTCCAAAGGGCAATAGAAAGACATAGGTTGGGTTAGTAACAGTGTTAGAAATGATGTCGTGCACATAAGAAATGTTTGGCCAGAAAGGGAGATATTGCTGATCACATAGCAAAAATTAGACAAAAAGATGGAGGGCCCAACTAGCACATTGATATCCTTTGCCCAAGATATCAGAAATGAGAGCAGTTTTTTTTCCCCAAAATTTTATTAGTATCATCATATTGGTCAAAGTTTTATATATAGAAAAATCAAGCTTCAGGGCAGCTAGGTGGCACAGTGAATAGAGCGCTGGTCCTGGAGTCAAAGAAGACCTTAGTTCAAATCCAGTCTCAGACATTTAACACTTACTAGCCATGTGATCCTGGGCAAGTCACTTAACTCTAATTGCCCTGCCTTCCCCCCTCCTAAAAAAAGGCAAAAAAGAAAAAAGAAAGAGAGGAAGGAAGGAAGGAGGGAAGGAAGGAAGAGAGAAAGAAAGAAAGAAAGAAAGAAAGAAAGAAAGAAAGAAAGAAAGA